>NW_009622029.1:12950-18410 GCF_000690535.1 Cariama cristata | reverse complement strand
CTAGAGTCAATTTTGAGGTTTTTGGTAAGAGCTTTTGAAGTCATGTGCACTGCAGCACCACATGCTTAAGACGGACTGCTTTCTGCTTCAGGACACCCAAAGTATTGGCCTAAATTTGCTGCCAGTTCCTAAAAATGAAAATTTTATTGAGCGGTGACCATCATTCCTTCGAACAGCTTGGAAACAGTTTTTCCCAAGGTTAAGCAGCAGCTGCAGGCACTGAGAGTCCGTCATGGCCCTGACCAGCCTCACCTGGGCTCTCTCAGCACCCTCCACCCATGGCCTAGGAGCTCCATATAAGCTGAGCCTTGGGCACACTTCTAGTTTTTGATGAGCCTGACTTGCTGAGGGGGTTTCCTGGTTTGACTTTGGATCTGCCCTTCTGCTTCAGAGCTGCTAGATGATCGATTGCTGGACCTCTGGCTGAAGCTGTTGCCTCCACAGGACCTGCTCAGTTCTCCTTGCCTGGGTGCTGGCGTAGGGTGCTGCCCTGGCTGCCGTCGCCGTTGCTTTCGGCGCTGTCTGCCGTTGCGGAGAAGCCGCTGCTGTTGCGGAGAAGCTACTGCTGTTGCTCCCTGCCGGTCAGTACCACTGTGTTTGTTCTTTGAGAATACAGGATTTGGTGCTGGGCGATACAGTGTCATTTGCTGGCCCTAAACCTGGCAATGAGGATACTTTTTGCTCTGTGGTTTGGTTGGAAGCACTTTAGTTCTTAAAGTTCATGGATTTTGCTTCTAGAGTTTAGGAATTTCTGAACTGCTGTACTCTTAAGAGGCATATTTCTATTGAGGTTTTTGCAGTTACAGCTCGTCTTTAAACTAGGTGTTTGGCTTCTCCATGCTGTTAAGTTTCAGTGAGTTATTTTGAGAGACTGGTCTCTATGTAGTTTCAAACCCACTTCTTAAATTGCATGTGTTGCACTGTAAGTACTGTCAACTCTGGGAGCTGCCTACTTTTGTGCATTGAAACATTTCCAAGTTATGAGTTCTCCTAAGAAAGCATTGCTTCTTTCCACATACACGCAGCTCTAGTCTCAAACTCCCCCTTTCTCCCGTATTATTTTGTGTATAAATTGGAAAAATCCCTCTCACAGTGGAGTCACCAGCGAGGCAAGATAGTGACTGGCAGGTAGGAAGCAAGCTGCCTGGAGCAGTGACGGATCTGGCCGCTGGCGGGCACAGCGCTCTCATTTGCAGCATCTGTAGCAGGACATCTGCTCTTGGGTGGGGAACTGCTGTCTCTTAAGAGAAATGGCAACAGAAGATGCATTTATCTGTGCTGACTTTCCTCGTTGCCCGATCAACACATCTGACGTGTTAATTGGTTGCTCTTCCGCTGTGTTTTGCAAAGGAGTACTTTCCCTTCCTTTTGGTTGTGCAGAAGGGAAATGAACGCTTGTGCTAGGAAACTCTAGGAATAATGCAGCTCTAGGGTCCTATATGGGCTTATGAAGACATAGGCTTTGCCATCAGCTTCCAAATAAATCCCTTGGAGTGAAAATAAGAGTTGTTTGTTTGTTTTTCCTCCTTGGAGAACTACAGAGCATTAACACCCTTAACATAATTTTTTTAAAAAGAGAAGAGTGACTGCCAAGCCCTGAGGGTGACATACCCTGGCAGGCTGGTACCCAGTAACAGTTCAGTTCCAGTTGCCTGTAATGAGGAAAAAAGCCTCCAGTTCAGACCGGGCCGGCGGTGCCAGCACACCCCGCTTTGCCGCAGCCACCGTGGCCTCCCTCCGGCCCTGGGCACAGCAGAGACTGAGCTCGTGCGACAGGACCTTCCGTCGGTCACTCAAAGGAGTCGGCGGGCTTTGGGTGGAAGGTCTTGGCCGCTTGTGCGTTACTTTGCACAGAGCCCCTTTGGGGGGGGGTCTATTCAGCCTTGCCGAATTTTCCAGGGCCGTAACCGGCGAGACTGCATCCTGTCGTATTGCTTGAGAAAGCCAGGGTTCTGTATTTGTTTTGCGCTGGTCACTCCCTCGTGCGTGACTGAATGTCCCAATGTAAAGCTGGGGCGTTACATTGCAAACTGGACTGCTTGTAAAACAGCCGCCTTACTCATTGTGCTGCTCCAGGGCATGCAATAGCATCCATCTTATCGTGGAGACTTCTTTTGATCAAGTTGGTCTGATTAAGCTCAGGTGACAGGAGAAGCGTGGCCTGGGAGAGGCAGTATGTCCAGAGCACCCTGCAATAGCCTGCGAGGCTGAGCAGTCTTGAGCTACCTCCTGTGCGCCGAGTTGCGTTACCTAAAGCTGGGCTTAGACTGCTGCGTGTGCCTGCTGTATCTGGCTCAGCGGAGCGGTGGTCTGCTCCTCCGGTGGGAAGGTTGCTTGGGGAGTGATGAGGTCCTTGGCTATTCCCACAGATCAATACTGTTGTGTGTTGCATCCGGCACAGGGCATCGTGTGACTGATAAAACCTATAGAAGAAAATGGCCTAACGTGGTCTCACCGCTTAAAAACCTGTATGTTCAGATTGTTGGTATTTAACAAAACTCTAGCGTTAAACCATTTAACTTGAAGCTAGGAGCTAAACGGTTCATCCTTCCTTCCTTCCAGCTAGTCCTTCATCTTCAGGGCCCCATGCCAGTTCTTCGTCAGTCTCTGTATAAGGCAGAAGTTCACTGGCACTCACCTCGCTGCCGTCCATTTTTTAAAGGAGCGTGTCTGGGCCAGGGCTGTCTGTCCCCCTGGCTTTTAATGAAGTGACAACTTCAGTTCATTGGGTTTTTTTCAGCATGATGAGAAGACACTCTATGAAAAGACAGCCCTCCCTCCCACCAGCAAAAGCCATTCAGTCTATTTTAATCCCGTGAGCAAGAGAACGTGTCAGGGTGTGCGCTGTAAGCTCATCTCCACCCTGAGTTGTTAGAGGCCTCTGCGTTGCCACGTGTCTATTGCTGCGCTGGAGCGATGTCGATTCTGCGTCATAAGAGCACAACCCCGATTCAAATTGCTTAAGCTCTTAAGTGCAGGGGCGTGCAACCAGGATGGCGGAAAACTTTTCTTGAGTAACTTGTCAACATGATAGATGACAGATGAAGTCACCAAGTGCAACCTAATATGGTTGGGAGTCTCAGCTTTCCTCTGGACCTTGCTTAGCAGCCAGTAAATGACAGCACAGGGAGTGCGAGGCAGTGAGTAACCTTGCAAAGGTCCGCTTGCTGTTCGCCTCTGTCTCCCTTGCACCTTGACGTGCAGCAGTTGGACGCAACGTGGCATGGGCCGATGTCGGTCCTTAGTGTGAATTTCCCTGAAGCCGATGAGCTCCACGAGAGCTTTATTCCTGATGACTACTAAGTGTATAGCGCTGGTTGTATTCCAGAAGGGCCCTCAGTACTGCTGACCCTGCCCTTGGAGTTGGTGCGAGCACAAAAAACACAAGTATTTTGGGTAACAGGAATGTGCCTCTTTGTCACCTGGGCAGGTGGTGGGCAGGAGATCATTCCTGTGGGTCAGGCCTATTCTTGATCCAGAGACTTTGCGCGTGGAGGACCTCAGGGTTTTGTCGCGATGGCTCAATGTGCAGCGGTTAGTTAGTTCGCATCCTCGAGCAGATTCAGGGGGTGGTGGTGGGATAATCGACATGTTTTTTTCTCTGGTGTTTCACGGTAGTATATTTGCTCTCTTCTTCCTTTGTAGCTTTCACATGCTAACAATTTGTGGGCAACAGTTTTAATCTCCAGCAAGAAGCTGCAGGTTTTAAACCTAGAAGCACCTCTTCCTCTGAGTCACTTTGTAAGGAAATGAATAGCAGTAATGGTTCCCATGTTTCAGTGGCATGCCGCTTAAAATTTGGAATACCTAACACCTTTTCCAAAATTAACCACAACTGGGATCAAGGTGCACACCAATATATAAATAATATAGCAACAGTCTATGAGCAATCACGGGTGTGGCTTCCATATATGATTCAGAAAAAATAATGAGCTGTGTGGATGAAAATAGGCATTTGGGCGGGGATTATGCAAGGCCTGAATTACAACGCAGGATGGGTGGGGGTAACACCTCTTTCAGCTTTCAATGCTAATCACAAGCTCAGCAGCCAGAAATCTCTGGAGCGCTATTTAACAAATATTAATAAGTATAATTAAACTTCATGTGCTAGATTTTCAGTGCCAAGGAGCTATGAGAAACAGAAAATTTACTACATGTTTTAAATTAATATAACCTGCTTTGGAAAGCAAGCTATTAAGAAAAGAAAATATTAAGACTACTTTAAAAAAAAAAAGGTTTATTCCGGGAACACTCCACAGACACACGAAATCAATAGGTTACCTGACTGTAGAGCCCCTACAAGCAGATAAAATGATGTGCCTTCTTACCTCCATCTCAAATTTCCTTCTTGAGAGTAGGTATTTAACACACAGCTTGTAATACTATTAAATCTGTTTATAAGGGCCACAGTCTGTAATCACGAGTTTGAAGGGTAGGAATTCCACCATGACTGATCTGGTCATCATCTTAACCCCGAATTCTTGACAGGACTCTGAACACCATCAGCAACTACTCCCTACTGTAATAACTGCCCTTGCAAAACTGGTGTTTTCGTCCTGAACTAGATGGATGCTTTCCTTTACCACGTCAAACCTACCGCTTCCCTCGGACTGTTTAAAAACAAACCCAAGGCTGCGGCAGGGGGAAGTGCGATCTCAGGGCGAGCTCTTCTGCAGTTTCAGAGCAGCAGCGATAGTGCCTATTGCAGTCTGGGAGGGAATGGAAAACTAACAGTGACAGCAACAACAACCAGCAGTAATTTTAAATGACTGCAGAATTTAATTATGTTATCAATCGACACGCTTCCAAATCAGGTTTATTTTCTGTTTTGATTTATCTTTTATGATGCAAGAGAAGCTGACAATCGAGATGTTTTTAAATGACCTCTCACTACAGCTGTATGTTATTTCCTGACATTATCTGTTTAAGAGCAAGTTAACATGGTGGAGAAATTAAGCTAATGGGTTTTTTCAAGTCACCAGGTACTAACACAGCCTCTTCCTTTCAGGAAAAGGTATATTGAGGCAAACATCCTATCCTTTAGTTGCCAGTTAGACTCAGCTCCTCTGGGTCGATTGGCTAGCGTGAACCCCCTAGACCACCAAGTCGGGGGTCTTTTGCCAACATCAGAGCTGCCGAGCAGCGCCAGCCAACCCTGACCCTTATGCAGGGTAGATGTGACAGATGCTTCTTGCTGTCACTGGGTACTTAAGAGGATGCTTTTACTCGTGGTATTGACGGTTTTGAGCCTGGGGGAGAGGTCACCCCTCCGCACCCCCCCTCCCCTTCTCGCCAGCTTTGCTGCCAGTCACATCTCGCTGAGGTCTGCTCGATGACGGTGGGCTCGCCGCAGGGCTGCTCTGGATCCAGCCCTCCGTAGTTTGTGGCGGTACAACTCCCTTTGCCCCAGTGCGGCTGCCTCCAGGGACCCGTGGGTCCTCACTGCCCTGGCTGGGTGGT
>NW_009622029.1:0-12916 GCF_000690535.1 Cariama cristata | reverse complement strand
GTGGGCGAGCGGTATGAATCGGGAGGCTGCAGGAAGCATTGCCTTTTCTTAGATGTTCATCTTTCTTCTCTGCTTTAACACAAATTCCTTGACTCTTCAGACTTCAGGGTATCAAGTCATAACTGCTTTGAAGTGTGATTATTCCAGTTAAATCTATCTGGCAAGGGGCTTCCTCCTCAGAGGCCTTGCCCAGGTGAGCCCAAGCTCTAAATATTCCAACATGTGATCCGGCTGTTGCAAAAGCATGTTGTGTCCTGACAAGTCTTACAATGTGCCGGGGGATGAGCAGAGAAATGTCTTCTGGCCAGAACTTGCAAAGCTTCCCCGACAGCTCTACAGCCTTAATTACTCACTTGGAAAATGGAATACAATTTTTGGATCATGCAAACTTTGTCCCCCAAAGCACAGGAATCTGGTGTCTAAGAATATACAGGCGAGGCCTCCACCTGCCTTTGTCCATGACCATCACCCAGAGAGAACCACTGGACTGTGCACCAAGTGAGGAAGTGAAACCTTATTACTTGGGATTTTTAAAGGGAAAAAGGCCAAGTTACTTAAATACTGCGAGACTTGTCTGTAAATGATGCTCCTCATACTGGAGAGGCACGTGAGCTCTGTAACCTGCTTGAATGTCTTGCTTGTGGCCAAGCAGTTCTAGTCACTGTTTTCAACTCGGGTTCAGTCTGGTTTACTTCAGTTCCTAAATGTTCATTATTTAACTTCTGGAATGAGACGTAACACTGTGCTGTTCCTCAGCTGACATACAGTAGGAAAAATAACATCACTACAGAGTAATTTTTCAAATTTTTTTTTTTAATACTCAGGACTGAGTAGACAATACCAATACTTCCAGGAAAGGAGTATGCAATTTACTTTTTTTTTCCCAGGAGGAAAAACTATAATGGAGTTTAGGTTAAAAGTCTTACACTTTTTTGGAATTTCAGAAAAGGTTATGTAAGACCATTAAAAAGCACATGTTTTTAAGCTTTTCAGCACTATAAATATGAAAACAGTTTTACTCAGAAGTAGATCTTATTCTGAGGAAGTAAAAAACCATCTTGCTGCCACACTAGCAGAAAGGGTTTTAGCCCAATGACTAGGGAACTTCCACTGCTAAGAGAAGTGAAAGTAAGGGCCAGGGCTGGGGAAATTGTAACAAATATCCCATTTTATACCAAAGACGTGTTCAGCTGTTAGTCACTTTAGAAGTCTCTTTGGCTTGCCTTGCGCAAATACTGAGCAATAGCATCAGGTGGGAAGTGCAATGAGTTAGGACAGAGAGCTTATCCCATCGCTGCGTCTACAAAGAGAACGGTGAATGAGCCCTGGCAGCAAGCGCAACGGCTCAGACGCAGTTTTACTTCAGCCCGGGAATAGAGAATGCCTGGGCTGCCCTCCCTGTCGAGAGGGGTTCACGTCTCAGGGTGTACACTAGCCATATGAGTTTTCCCCAAATGCTTTAAGCCACACCAATCCCACTGAATGCAGGGAAGGTGCTTACTATGGGGTAGCTTTCTTCTTTTTCCCATCCAAGAGTGGCTTTGCTATTAATTTGAGAGTAAATGCGATTAAGGGCAGAACTGAGACTTTGAGGCCTTTGGGAACTCAAGTGCTTCCAGGTAAGGGGAAAAGAGGAGTTTGTTCAAGAACAGGACCCTAGGCTAAAAAAGAGGGTTCCAAGTATCAGGAATGGAGTGGGACCTGGAGGCAAAAGCTAGAAGAGATTTGCAGGGCAGTTGCTTGGTTTTAGGCTGAGTTCTACTGAAATGACAACTACTGAGTCTGTGCCAAGTCTCACAATCAACAAGGAACAAGCATTGATCTGTTTGCCGCAGCAGTGATTGTGCATCTGAGAAGCTATGTTGTTCTGGGGTCCTAGGGTTAAAGCTGCTCAGATTTAAGGGGGAGATTGCAAGTACCAATTTGACTTTTTCCACCTTGGAAAAATCTAGGTTGTGGAGAGGAAGCAGAGCTTTCAGTAGGATGAGTATTATAGTCAACCACCTTGCACAGGGTTAGGTAACTTATGTTTTGGAGGCCAAGCTGCATGGGTTCTTGGCAGTGGTATGACACAGCAGTAGGGCTTTAAGCACCTACATACATGAAGCTTAGTTATCTCCCCAGCCATAAAAGCCAAGGAATTAGGCATTACTGAAAAACTCCATCTGACATTTTTTTTCCATCGAGTAGAATTCCAAGGATGGTAACCTGCTTTATTCTGAAATCAGCTCATTCACAGAAAATGTGAAGACTTCAGACTGCCAGATCAAGGCAAGTATTTAACTGCATACACAGCTAAAAGATCAAAGTTGTGTGATGCTTTGTGTCTTCAGCAACCTCATCCATGGCTCACATACTACAGTTAAATATACTTGCTTTGTGATGAGTATTCCCAAGTTCTTTCTCATCTAGAGAAGAAAAATAATTACCACGCTATGCTCAAGCTTTTCTCATCCTCAGAATATGAGCAGCTCCTCTTCAGCCACCCTTAATGTGCAGTTTAGTTCTTTTTTAAACAAGTGAAAAATTGAAGACAGGATCACTACTGCCCTCTCTTTTCTGTACGATGGTGTCTAACATGCTACGGGTGACTCAGAAATAACGAAGGTCATTAATAATGATAGGCCAAATAACTTAATCTTACAGAATGTTTTATTGCCAGCACAAAACTATAAGACATCATGCTACCAGGTAGTAAGGAGGAATTAAAATTAATGGTGTGCAATGTGAGTTACTGAACACTTCTGCAGAAACCTTGATTTTAATTAAATGCAAGCTGAATTCAACATTTGTTGCACATTTAAACATCATTCACTTTCAACTTTCCAGCAAATGCAGAACTCAAAGACACAATTGCATACACTATTCAATAAAGCAAAAAACCAAAATGTATCATAAATAAGTATTTTATAACTTTATTAAACTCAAGACATGACAATATTCAAAATACAAAGTGAATTTTTTTATTCAATACTGTACATGATGCAGAAATATCAGTGCATTTCTATAGCATGTATTTCACCTTCATTTAGTTTGTACTAAAACAAATAAAAAGTAAGCTTTAAAATAGCTCAAACATCTCATTCAGCAGTTTAAACTGTAAACAGCTTGTTTATTTCTGTTGGGAGGAACACATTCATCTCCTGTGCCTCCGTTAATGAGCACCCTTTCTCTTGTGCTTATCTGTATGAGGATAAATGTAATCAAAATGAACATGAGAAATTGCTAATGCACGAATGTGGCACCTCACTGAACTTTACTGGATTGCTGAGGCGGCACAATAAGGAAAAATTAAACAGCGAGAAGCAGCATCTGAAGCAGCGAGAGATGGGACTGACACTGTTCATAAATGGAATCATGGTTTTTCCTCATGCCCTCCTCCCCTAAAATACTGCACAGAAACCAAAACACAAGACCAGCTTGTGCTGTGTTTCTGTATTTAATACAGTCAGAATTTCAGACTCTAGGCGAGCATGTAGTTGTTACTGCTTTCCTAATAGGAACCATACAGCTGCTCGTATCCTCTGCCACTTTCAGGACACTTTCACACATTTCTAGGATCCAGTGAGAAAAGAGCAGCAGCAGAGGCTTAACAATAGCTGGTCCAAGTCTCTCCTAGGAAAAACTACAAAATTGAGCCAAGTGTGTCTAGCAACTGAAAGAATCCACAAAACCTCACTCACTTTAAAAGTCTATTAGCGTCAAATTAAGTTGTAAAATAGATTAATCTTTCAAAACACAATTCCAATATGCTTGCCAAGTCTTGAAGTGGATATCAGATCTTGCAGTTACCTTCTTACCAGGTTGGCATATTCTAGTCAAAGAGGATAGAGTCTGTTCTCAGCAGAATTACTGTGTGAAAGAAATTTTGGAAATGCCTGACGCAAAAACTGTACTGCATTATCTGCTCTGTTGTCAGCTTTATAAGTGACTTGTAAGCAAAGCTAGATTTTTTTTTTTGATAACGTGACTACCAAGTATGTTCATCTAGGTAGCATATAACTGGCCAACTGTGACTACTATCCCTCCGTATGTTTCTATGGAATCTTTGTAGGTTTTCAGCTATACATACCAAGACAAAAAACAGTCTTAAGAAACATATCAGAGATATGCAGCATAAGAGGACTTCACCATCCGCTTTCCAGTTCCTAGAGGACAAACTGGTCCTACTTCATTATCTGAGAACCTTAAGAACTTTGTAACATGATAAAGTTCAGCTCCATCCTGAACAACTGAGCTGTGGCTGCGTTGCCAGAGACTACGGGGAAACCACGTAAGACAGGTGTTTTCGCTTCAGATGACCAGCTATGTCCATTCTAGGTTTTGAGTCTAGTTTTGTTGGAGCTGAAGTGGCTGTGCAGTCACCAGACCAGGACTGAACCTCTGTGTTAGAGCTACTTTCTTCTGCTTCTCTGAAGAATTTCTCATACTTGTCCAAATATGGAGGCCTTTCAGGCAGCAGATAGTAGTGCGTTGAACTGGCCTTCTTACCATTTTCAATAATCGGAAGAATGCAAGGGACCCTGTTGGAAGATCCTTCACTATTTTGTCTTTGTAGAGCTTTGCTGCTGACATACTTGGGATCAGGTGCAAAACTCTGGGTGGGGGGCATAACCCCATTGAGGTATGATGGCAGGCTTTTGGGACTCGGCGTACGGGAATTGCTGCGTGACAGAGGTTCTCTTGGGGGCACTTTTGGAGGCCTGTCTTCATCACTGTACGCACTAGAAGCAACTTCTGCTGACCACCTTCTGTAATCCGGTTTGAGAGCCCTTGGAGGTATAGGAACCCTTGGTGGAATCTCTGGTTTATCTTCATCAGAGTTTGGAGAAGACCTGTTTAAGTGTCCAGATAGTCTTACTACTGGTTTATTAAGAGATCCAGCTGGCCCAGAATGGGACCTTCGCAAACGTCGATGCAGCTGCTGTGGAGGAGGACAAATACTGGATACGTATCCATTTAGGCTTTGTGTGGGGTTCGCATCTTCTGGTTTTGGTCCTGTTGGAGTATCAAAGTAGGCATAGTTGATTTGTCCACAGCCCCTAAAGCTCCGCCGGCTTGGAGCACTGGATTTAAAAGGAGGAAGATCATAATCTTCTAATAAAAAGTCAGTATCTGAGCTAGTCAGAAATTCTACCTCTTTGTCAACCTCATCTGGAGTATGATCTTCAGAAATAGGCAGAGGGGGTAGTGGCCTGGAGCTACGGTCACTGGAAGATGCAGACAGAAATTGAATTGGCCCATTTTTTATTGGCATGTGAGGAGGTGTTTCTTCAGAAACACAGCCCATGGTTAATGACAGTTTACTAAAGCCAGGAACAAGATGGTCTTCGTATCTTGAAATTGTCTGTTCATTTTTGGGACTTACAGGAGGTGGACTGGATTTCTGAGATGGGACTTGGATGCAACTTTCAGCAAAGCTGTGGTCATTCATGGAAGCGTGGTTGGAAGAGTGCCCTAAAAAGGGTGAGAAAGTCTTAGAAACACTTTTCTAAGTAACACTCTAGTGCATGACTTTGCCGCTGCATATTTAACTATTTAATACCTTCTAATACAACAATAAGTAATGTCTGCTTAACACTTCAGTAGCAAAACACAGCTATGATAGATCTTTTCTGGTTTTAGATTTATGCCTTAAGAGCAGCTGATTACCGTATTGTTTTAGGCCAGTGCTCCCGTTAAATGAAGTAGTTCAACAGACCCCAGTCAGAAGCAACAGAACAGAGCTAAAGCTACAAAGATCCCAGCAAAGGACTACGACAGAACAAGTGCTATTTCACCAAATGGCTTTTCTGTCAGAAGTGCAATAGCAACCCAGAGGCCTCTAAGTAAAAGGAAAAGTTTTGTTTGTTCGAACTTGATCATGTTATGTAAAATGTTTGTTGTGTTGTTGTTGGGCTTGAATAGTAGTATTGTCTTGAAATCTCGGCATCCTGTCACCAGAGGGCAGCCTTATACCCGGAATGAGAGCGCATTTCGTGTCTTGGTGACGACTTGAGGATTTCCCTCCGCCCCCCAAGACAAACCCATGACACTACCTAAATACATATGTGTTAGTCTTTATACTTACCAACGGATGGTAAATGTTGCTCTGTTGATGGATTCAAATTATATGCCACTGCTATAGGGTCCACATTAAAGAAAGTACTAAAAAAAAAAAGCCTTCACTGTAAATAAACCATAGGTTGGTACTGGTACAAGTATTCTTAACGCTCATCTCATATACTTGAAGATGCAATAGATAAAATTTTAGCCTCACTCACTTTTCAAATCCACTGTGGCTACCCCAGCAGGTTTTCAGACTCCCCATGCCTTGACCAGTGTGAAGAAAGCCAGTTTTTAACGGGACTCTCATCTCCTGAGCAGCAACTCCTGCAGTTGACATTGTGTACTACTCTCTGGTGATGTCTCACGACCCTAGAAATTCAATCTTTGATGGGTTTCCTGCAGTTTTCATTCCCTTCAAAAGAGAGAAGGACATAAATATCAGAAACGCGAACTTGATGAGCTCACCTCATCTGAAACTTCAGTATTTCAAGGAATTAAATAGCTCTGTAGAAAGGCCTTCTGTCCTAATACTTACCAATAAGAAAACCTTATTTAAACTTATTTTGTGTCTGACTGCAAAACTAAAATACAAAATAGCTAAGTTCTCTTACAGACTTAAACTGTATAGGAAAAAAAAAGAAAAATGTTCAGTAAAGCTATTGACATATGGCAACTGCGCATCAGCAATTTCAATTCTTGTAGATAAACTGCTAGTCATTCAGGCAAAATAAGTTTTCCAGAACAATCTCTTTAACTTTCTAGTAGCCAGCTATCTTTAGTTGTATGTTTTTGCTAATGAGTTTATGGTTTCCAGTGTAGGCAACATGTAACAGCCTAGCCTGTTTAAGGATCACCTTCAATAGCCTAACAAATGGCCTTTGCTCCAATAAACAGAACTGCTGACTACTTAAATCAGAACTCCAACACTTCTCTTATATAAAGCAGTCGCTATTATTAACAAATTTAAGCATTAAGATATTTTAAACCAGCCTCAAGTCTTCTAACTATTTCAAACAAATTGGAAAACTCCTGATTTGAAATAATCTCAGCTTAAACTGTCCTGTTGTATTCACATTTATTTTGAAAGTGTGAACAATGCTTTATCTGGCGCATTTACAACAGAAAAAATGTGTTGGCAATTGCTTTATATTGTAATATAAATATAATGTAATGTAAATACAAGTAATCATAGTCTAAGGAACAAGGTGACTCACAGGGCTTTGTTTCGGAAATTCAGAACGGATTATGGGGGGCAAGGGGAATACAACACAGTGTAAAAGTAGTCAACGTTCTGAAGGCAGGAGAAATTAAGTCCAAGACTGTAAGCAAAGAAGTTCTCTGGGTCTGTGCTTCATCTACACAAATATCCTAAATTCAGCAAGTCCAATATGGTATTATATGGCTGTTTAAAAATATATATATAAAACCCCACAACAAACCAAAAAAATCCCAAACTAACCCACTCAAAACAGTTTAATTTTTATCTCTCTTGAGAATCAAGAATATGACCAGTTTCTTAATCTGAACTTCCTCCTTCCCCCCCTCAAAAGAAAAAATTCCACCTAAAGAAAAGTCAACCAGTTGAGGGCCAGCTCTATCCGTGCAACACCAAAACAGCTTCGCAGGACGGTAGTGCAAGAAAATGGGTACAGAAACAAGTAATGGCTTATGTTTATGGTAAATCTGTTCAAAAACACACATTCTATGCAGATACGTAACCATCCTTTAAGAGGAAAGATCCATTATATTTATTTGCAACACGAGGGATGGGCAGACTCCTAAGCAGGACTGTAAACCAGGCACCTCAAGATTAATTTGCAATTTAACACCACTATTTGCCCTTTATAAACAATTGTTTGAGAAAGGGCAACTCTGCTGTGCTTTTCCAAATTTGAATTGGGTCTAGTATTGATTATCCAAGCAAACAGTATATGCAAAATAACTTCTGACTGTGTGTGTATGTTTATAATGTGCAAGAGCTAATCACGCTCTCTTAAAGAGGGTGTGATGGTTTTCTTGATCATGACTACCAGTGATCATCCTTGTGTCAACAGAAGGGAGATTTTTTTTATGCACTACCAGATACCCCATATATTTTAGCCAGGCATTTAAGAACTCTATAGACAGGAGGCAGTTAGCTTTAATCAAAGCGAACCAGGACCAAACCAGCGTTCTGTCCACTGCAGCAGAGCGTTAGAGTCTTAGTCCCACTTACTTCCCCCTGATTTTAGAAAAGACTATGTTCTTCCCTTTCAGACAATCTCTTTAAAAGCTAGCTTAACCTTGGAAATTTTTGCATTACACGGTCAAGCTGGACCCTTCTCAGCAATGGGAACTGCAGATTTTCATAGTAAAATTAAATATAAACATACAGCCCCAGGAAGCAACAACATAGTTCTGATTAGCAAATGAGTTCAAAACCTTTAGTAGCCCTGTAACAGCGGTTCTTCCTTCCAGTTCTGTAAGCACAAGCAGAACTATTTTCTATGGGGGAGCAGAAGACTGGAGAAATCCATTTGTCAAAAAAACTTAAGCTGCACAGTACAAGTCCAGCACCAACTCTAAAATTACTTCCCATCGTGTTAACACAACTCACAAATAAAACATCCATCACGTCAGCTCACACTGTATTGACCAGTGATTTTTTTTGTGCCTCGCAAATCCTATCCTATTAGCAACGAATTTGCAAAAGAAATGGAGGGGAAAGAATTAGCGAACTTGAGGCCGATGCCTATGAAGGAGTTTGTGCTTCCATTTCAGCATTTTTTTTGAAGTCAAATGCAAGTCACAAGTTAAAAAAATCACTGATACAGAACACTGATTAGTCAGCAAATGATAGTACTCCACCTCAGCGCGCACACAAAACCCGACAAGACCGTGAGCGAGACATTGATTAGGATATGAAAAATGAGACAGGAAGGGGGGGGTGGCATTGCTGTAGTTTGAGAGCACATGTAATGTGCTTGGTATGATAACATACAACCCTTGCAGGGCTTGTTAAGAAGCCCAACCTCCATCAGATCCCACGCCAAAACCACTGCTAGTAATTACTGTGTCAGCTTTCTGAACGCTGTCTAAATCTCAGCTCTCAAGACTGATAGTTGCACAATCGCCTCTCTGAAATCCCTCTGGAATGCTAAGCTCAACTTCTGAAATGGACTTAAATATTTACATACTCTAGGAAAAGGTAATTTTCACTTGTTTCAATCAGCTCTTTCTTTTTTAAAAATAAAGCACAGACAAATTTTGCAGCCATAAAACTTGCTTGCTTCTAACAATAACCTCTTTGTGAATTCACAGAAGGTGACTTGCCTCGACATTGCAGTGCGGAGTTGTGAATGGATGGAGTTATGAAACTGTCCTCCGTGCCTCAAGCTAGGAGTACCAACAGACATAAGGCATGTGCTCTTCCACTAAACCTCACCTAGTTACTTTTTCAGTGGAGTCTAGAGTTGGTGCTTATATTATATCTCTATTATATACATGCATAAGCTTGTTTGAAGAAACAGTATCTTGAGAGGGAGCCATGAGGACATGTAACTGAGGAGTACAAACTCTGTATTTTATACAGCGTGCTCTTACTAAAGCTGAGCAGTATATATTTCACGAGGTTACTATTTTCTTGTAACTGGCTTAAAAAAACCCCAACAATTTACAAGTCAGTCATGAAGATGTAAACACGAAGCGTTTCCACTGTAACTGTTAGCCCAATCCTGCCTTCCTGAAGACTTAAGGCTCTAAACTTAACCATAAATAAAATCAAACTACATTTGCTAAAGAAAATGGACACTACACAGTAATGAAGCACTCTGGATCTTATGCTTGTTTGCCGCTCATTTGCACAGAATGGGTTTCTGGTTACTCTGCTTGTCTGGCCTAGTTACGCAGAGATTATTGCACTTAGAAAGATCGAAGCACTTTTGAAGATGTTACAGTTCCAGTATTGTTCAAAAGAAACAGAGTTAGTTCAAACTAAACCTATAACTAGTAATTACCACAGGGCAAGCCAAGGCAATTCAAAGGTTTGCTGGTGCATTACGAAGCTATCAACACTGTAAGGCAAGGTAACTGTGCAAAGGAGAGATGTTTTAATCATTCATGCCTGCTCACATTAACATATATGAATTATTGTAAATATCAGAGATGAGGGTGTGTGGTTTGTTTGGGGTTTTTTTCTTTTTTTTTTTTTTTTACAAGGCCAAATATACCGTCAGACTTGAAGTGATGAGTGATGAATAAGATGGATCCATGTAAGCTGAAAATGGTCAAGTGTATCCATAAACAGTAGGGTAGCTACATAGTGAGGAACGTATATAGGAATATATTGGAAAATTTTTGTGATGTGAAGTTGAGTTACATAAAATATCCCAAATACACAGTTTTCATACAGATACATATCAGTGAATTCTTGTGTTATAGCAACGGTCACCCTCTAGTTAGAAACTAAGAAGCACTTGCATCTATTTTAGCTCAACACCTATCACTGATCGCACACAGAATCTCGTTACTCTGTTCCCTGCTCTCCTAGCCCCAATGCAAGCAAATATTTGAGGCAAGTCAGGTTTGTAATAAAGAAAACCTTTCTGGTATGCACAGTAGACCAAAGCATGCTCTAGATTGTTTCACTTAATGGGTATGGAATACAGCAATTTGCTGTACAGATTTCTGAATGCCTGCACAAATTTTGGACAGATTTTTTTATAAAGGCAACACTCTTGACAAGCTGCTTATATGCTTCTTGTAAGAAATGGGAAAGGTGAGGGGGCGAACCACAGTAAGACTGACTTACCACTTTTGGGAGGGGAAGAAATGTGGCTACCTTAAATCCACAGCCTATTTTTGCTCACCTTGCCACCACGTATCTTCAATAAATCTCAGAAGCAATTCACAGGAGGAGGGGCACATTTTTGCACTACAAGTCATCCACTCCAGCTAGCTGTTCCTTATTTGACAATGTGATGTAATTTCCTTTTTTTCCTTTGACTTTCTATTTAAAGTAAGCACCTGAGATAGAGCCACCCCTTTTAAATACTTAAGTGTTTCAGACTTCTAACTGGACTTTAAAAAGCCTAAGAGCTGTTAGTATAATTTCCAGAACTCCAGATACTTCCAAAAAAATTAAAAAATCCTGGTTCTCTAGTGGTCATACCATCCCTTGACTGCTTTTGTTTTTCCAACTAGATGACACCTAGCAGAAACAGCCTCACGAGAAGGCTAGCTTAAATCTATTAATTTAATAAATAATGAGATCTTATTTACTACGCACCATACCTCCACAGTGCAGTTCAGCATTCCTCAGAGTCACAAGCCAAACCATGCTCAGATACAGGCCTCAGAAGATTTTTTTTCCCCCATTTATAAGAATTATATTATTTACAGTTATTATACAAATGAGGCATATTCTTAGTTTTGAGAGGTTCTTCTACACATTCTGCCAACCAGAAATGGACCGTTCTGTGGTAGAAAATTTAAGACTACGATCACTTAGTAAAGATGGATAAAAATGCTGCTCAGATCACAGGAGGTCGCAAATAAAATGAATTCTACCGGTATACCCCAGATGGTGATGGGCATAAATTTAAAGAGACAAGTCAACTGAATGGCAGGCAAACAATGTATTTAAATAGTCAGCTGTTTTGGAATATATTCAAAGAACTGCAGTTCATCAAGGAGTTTAAGTTCAGTTAAAATTTGGGCTACCATTTCACGGTCCTACACAGCAACTGGAAGGAACCGGTAAATTGCTAGTAGAAAACTAATAATTAAATAGCAAGACAATTGCCTTGCCTCTGCTTGTCAGATTTCAGGTGCATGCTTAAGGTATGGTACTTCACCCTCCTGAAAATTTTAATGTGAATATAGCCAGCTTACATTCAGGAAATAAAAACGCCTTTATAGCTGACTCAGAGTCATAACCATAGCGTTAGACACGCTGTGATAAGTTTTAATTCTATTTTCCACTACAGAGAAGTGGAACTGTTTTCCTCTGAAATAATTCCTGTATTGCAGAGGATGGCAGACAAAGGGCTTTACCAAGGACATATGCCCCCTCAAAAGACAGGTTTCTATTAAAAAATAAATTTGAAAATCGTCCCACATAGGTAAATTGCTGAGGAAAGAAAACTAGGTTTGTGCATAAAGTAACACGGGTGAACTGAGCAGTTTGGTTTCCTCTTCTAAAAGTTTTACTAGCACATAAATGCAATTCACAAGTGTGTTTGTGATGCAGAGGCACCATTCACCTGTCATTCCAGCACAAACTGGCCAAAGAGACCTTGCCCCTAGAGCCTTTCCCATCCAGTTTATCAATATATAATTAAGTACTCTTATCTTCAGATCAAGCATAACAAGTTTTTGGCTTGTTGCTTCAGCAATACTGCATGGGGTCCTTAGTCTGTGCGCCAGTGACACGAGAGCGTTGAAGCCTCGGAGTCCCTGTGTGCTGCTCGCTTCGCATAACCAACAGCGTGGACATCCACAGCAGGCGTACACGCTCGAGAGATGCGCTGGAAACGCTTGAGGGCTGCAGTGGTGTCTCCAGATTTAAACAGCACTATTTTAGAAAATGGAGGGTAAGCGCGTGCTGGGGCATTAAGTCATGAAGAAATGTTTACTCTAAATTCAGCCACCCTAAATGAGAGTGCGAAGCACAGAGCCTGAGCCCACCATGCGGTCTCTGTTTACTCACAGGAGCGAGAGGAGAAGCTCGGAGGAGAAGCTCGGAGGCGAGGGAGCGGGAACGCTGATACCGTTTCGGGTCAGGAAGAAAACCCACGCCACGCCACGCCACGCCGATTTCCCAGAATGTGGCCACGGGCACCGCTGACCCCGGGCGCGTCCCACCCGCAGGGACTTCTGCCGCCTCAGC
>NW_009622028.1:0-13414 GCF_000690535.1 Cariama cristata | reverse complement strand
GGCGTGAAGCCAGCCATGGCCTTTCTGGTACTCCGGCTTATAGACACGGGGCTTCTTTGTGAAGCTTAGTTCTTAGGGTGACTGTGTAAAATCGTATGTAAAAGATTGATTGCTGTTAACACCCAAAGGCGGCGTTGGAAGATGATGTGTCTTCAGCCGGAGCTATTCAAGGGGAGCATTAAGAGCTTTAGTAACAGAGCCCGAGGTTCAGCATGCCCTTGCCTTAATGTTTTGTGGCTGCGTCTGCGGCTGGACATCCCTTCCTGAGGGAGGAAGTGGAGAAGGCCCATATGGAAAATTAATGGAATCGGTGTAATTTGAATCCCCTTTGGTCCCTAGGTGGGTACCAGGTGGTCGGATCTGGACTGTTGCCCCCACAGCTCTCTCTTCAGAGCTGCTTTGCTCACATCTCTCAGGGTTCCTAGCTGAGAGAATTGAAGATTAATGTGGAAGTTCAGCAAACTCTTGTGTCTTGTTAGCTCAAATCAGATCTTTGTATTTGATGTGCAGATAATGTGGTAAAAAAAACCCAATATTTTTACAGCTCCAGAGGCTAAAGCTGTCTGTTTGTGAAGGAAAAGAAATATCAGTGGTGACACAAGTGCAGGGTAGTTGATGATGCAGATGATTCCTTCATTTGAAGGATTTCCAACAACACAAAAGCGTTGAAGGTCAGTTTGTGCTGCTGCCACCCTGTGACTCTCCTGGTGGTAGCACAAATTGTGAGTCTGTACTAACTCACCAGCTAGTTTGGCTGGAGGATGCAGTAAATTATTTTTTTTCCTTGCTACCAGCTAGTGCAGAAACTGCTCTAATGACATACAGCTGGAAAATTCCAGAGCTCATTTCTGAGCTTCCCCCATCGTCTGCTTGTTGAAGTACTTGCACAGATGATAAAAAGGGCTCCAAAGCAGCTAGTCAAAGCTTGTTTTTCCGAAGTGATGGTTTGTAGCATTGCTTTGGGCTCAGGCAGAATCTTCTGTACCTCTAACCCCTTTATTTTCATCTTCCCATTGAAAAAGAAAAGGAGCTCTCGGTAAAAGATGTCGTGGATCAGAGAGGGCGAGCTGACCATCATAGAGAGATTTTGTGCCAACATCATTAAGGTAAGGACTGAATTTGGTTACCTGTGGTAAAGCACTGGCAGGTTCATCAGGGTTCAGAGTGGAACTGTCTCTGCTCTGCTCTAGAAAGGTCGTGTTGCTAGGAAGGGTACATATTAATGCTGGCACTGGCTGTACATCCCTAAAGAGCATTCAAAGATGGAAGATTACTTAAGCTTAGCCTTGCAAATGAGCAAGGCTGTAGGCAGTGCTTGCCAATAATAAGCTTACACTCCCAGGCTTCCATGTTTTGTGCTCTGGCCAATAAAGGCAGGGCATGGGAATGATAGAGAGAGAAGCAAGATGGTTGTGTTATGAGTCTAAGAAATGAAACTGAGTTTCTCTTGGTTAGAATAACAACTCACCAGTTCCAGGAAAATTCTGTCCTTGCTCAGCAGAGTCTTGGGACTGGTGATGCTGTCCTCCTTGCGAAAGGATCTGTGCAGACCTAATGAGGTCAGTGGAAAGGAATACTCCTCTTAAGTGGGGGAAAGTCTTATGGCTCTATTTTTTTCCTTCTTAAGTTAATTGTATCTGTGAAAATGCCCTTGAACTTTAAAATAAATAATACTTACAATTGTGGCAGCATAAAACTGTGTGCACCCTTCCCTGTAGCTGCAGAGAGGTAGCTGTGGCAGGGTTGGTTCTCTGTCGTGCGACAGAAACAGGGAGGACAAAGTTGCTTTTCAGTTTAGGCAATTGTCAATACTGACATGCTTTTTAGAGAGCCTAAACTGGGGTTAACAAAGAAGTGATTAGCATCTTACTCTTTCCAGCTCCAGGCTTGAAGCTGGGAGATACGCACCGCACTCCTACAGATAGGCGGTGCTGCTAGGAACAGTGGGACTAAACTCTCTGTGGTGCAAGATGCCAGCTTGGCTGTTTGCTTTCTGGTCTGTTGTGTTTCTCCTTATTTTCTAGGCAGGTCCAATGCCCAAGCATGTTGCCTTCATCATGGATGGCAATCGCCGTTATGCCCAAAAGTGTCATGTGGAGAGACAGCAGGGGCATTCGCAAGGCTTTGATAAGCTGGCACAGGTAGGAAGGATGTTTGCTGCCTTTAAGTTGTGTGTTGAAAGTTTGAGCCGTGTTCGGCAGCTGACTGTGTTTAGTGCTTGACTGGTGTATTGTGTTCCTTTTCTTCACCAGAGTCAGGCCTGCGCTTGGAGCTGACATTTGTCATCAGGGTTCCCAGCTTCAGCTCCTCTCTCTCTCTTTCTGTTATCTTGCAGAGTCATTCTAATCAGCTTTTTTCCACCCGCCCCCCTCTGTTTTACACTCGATTAAGATATCTACCTTGCAGATCTTGAAGCTTTTCATTCTGTGAAACAGGTTGAATTTCTTTGAAAAGGTTTTGAAAGGTAAGGTATTAGATAATTTATAATGTTATCTACAAGAGGTGCTTTCCCTGGCCAGTTTAGTCCTGTATCTGTTATGGATTCTTATCCTTAGGTAGTGATATTTTCCTCCTGTTCTTTAAAATGAATCTGAAATTCTCATCAAGTGGGTTTCATTGTCAGCTCTTGATGGTTGTTTCTTTTGATCCAGTCTTAGCCTAGTGGGAAACGACAGGAAGGTTTTAGCAGTAGAGAAGCTGGGTCTTGCTGACCTGTCTGATTGAGTCTGCTTAGCTGACCTTTGTTTTCCGTTACATTTTGTCTTGCAGACGCTACGGTGGTGCTTAAATCTGGGCATTCGGGAGGTGACTGTTTATGCCTTTAGTATTGAGAACTTTAAACGCTCAAAGGAGGAGGTGGATGGACTAATGGATCTGGCAAGACAGAAATTTAGCCGCTTACTGGAAGAACAGTAAGAATCCTCTTGTGTCTATATCCCACAGGGTGGAACTAAAGCAGAACATGATTAAGAGATGTTTACAGGGATGTTACAAGTTGTGAGAATGGACTAAATGAAGGAGACTGTTCTCCACCTCCAGCTAGAGGTTTGTGTTGAGGGGCTCTGCCTGCCTGGATGGGATGTACAGCTCCTGAGCATGCACAGTTTCCCTGCACACCAGATTTGTGTCTGTGTCATATGGCTCACTGTGCAACAGTCCCATCCAAACAGTTGGGACTGTACAGCTTTCAGATAAGCACAGCACAATTAGAAATTCCTGCTTTGCACTAGAGTGCTAGATACCTTGTTTTCATGAAGTATCAAAGCCTTGTCTTAAATTCTGTCACAGTATTTTTGGCAGATCGTTGTTTAGCTCAGCAACTTGCTTTGCGGTAACTTGAAACTTCTAAATATGGGCACATGGTGTGTTAAGTCACTTGTTGGAGTTGGAGAACTAGTTCGTGTATTGCGTGTAGATGAAACTAGTACAGATCTGGGTGAGCAGGAGGGGCGTTACAGTGCCTTGTTGCTCAGTAGCTCAGTGGATGTGTTTGTTTCCCCGTGGCTGACTGCGAAGAGCCGTGCATGGAAGGGGTCCTTACCTGGCTGAAGGAAATTTGAAAAGCAGTGAGGGGAATGCAGCTGGAAGAATGGGAGGGAGAGGATAGTGTGTGTGCACTAGTAGAAACTGGGAAGATCAGGACTATCTGAGCACTGCGGTACACTGATTCAAAGAGGCCATTTCCCTGGTTTCTACCCAATGCAGCCCTTCGTCAGGGAGTTTGTAGCGCCAACCAGCCACGGGAACCTGTAAGATCCAATGGGATGTCCTGTCTGCTCCAAATAATGCTATGGCAGGCATGGATGATTTCCTGTCTCGTCTGACCTTCACTCCACTACCCCCATCCCACCCTTATTGACATGTTCATCTTTCCTTACCCCAGAAAGTAGTTGTGCTACTCTGTGGGTGACCATTAGTCATCTTAATTTTTGATTAGTTATAGGTGCCCAGAGTCTATGGTTGTATTCTAAGTTTTCCATCTGGATTTTCATAACTTCAAGTAGGAATGCCTAATCTGTGATCATTTTCTAGCCCTTTGGTCATGTCTGTACCTCAGGAAATTGTATGGGGAATGGTCCGTTTCCCTTTATGGAATGGTTTGGGATGATCAAATCTAAGCCAGTTTTCAACATCTGATAAACATTCGGTCATTTTGCCTTTTTCTAATTCTCAGTTTTGCTGAAGCTATGACTGGTACATGCCTGTTGTTTTCATTTGGTGGATGTTACGCAAGGCAAACATGGCACTTGTGCAGTAGAGACTGATCTGTCTTCTGTAGTCCTCACTCTTGTTGTCGGGTGTAGGGAGAGCTTGAAGAAGCATGGTGTGTGTATCCGTGTCCTTGGGGACCTGCCGCTTCTGCCCTTGGATATTCAGGAGCTGATTGCCCAAGCTGTGCTGGCAACTAGGAACTACAACAAGTAAGTAACGCAGAGTTTAAAGTAGCTGATACCTCACATCTTCCTCTTCTACCTGAAGGCTGAGACTTGGCAGACATGCTACACCATTTTTTTTTCTTTGTCCTACAAGCACACATAACCGTTGTAGATATTCTTCTCTCTGTCATCTACTGGACCTTCCTTAGGTTAGTCTTTCACAACTTTCTCCTCTTTTCAGATGCTTTCTAAATGTCTGCTTTGCTTACACATCGAGACATGAAATCAGCAATGCTGTCAGGGAGATGGCGTGGGGGGTGGAACAAGGACTGCTCGAACCCAGGTAACTCTTGTCTTTCTGTATGAGGCTTCATAGATGAAGACTGCCTGTCTTGCCACCTACGCTTTATTAATAACCTGTCAGAAGCCAAGTGGCTTTTAAATAGATCTCTTTAAACCAGTATGACTGGAACAAATGACTTAAAGTTACTATGCAATGTTTGGTTTTTATTGCTTCAGTTACCATGGTGATAGATACACAACCAAGACAGAAGAGAAAGTAGGTCTGTGTCTTAAGTTAGTTTAAATTTGAAGTCAGATTTTGTGCCACAACAATTGGCTGCTTGGCTGGCAGTCTTAGCTATGAGGTCAAACAACAGATGAATCATGAATACTGAACTGTTCCTCCACCCTGGGGGAGATGGAGTAGTTAGCACTCTGCTCCAGATGGAAGTCCTCACAGTCTGGTTCCATGCTGTATTATGTTTCAAAGAGCATGGGGGGGGGATGCTCTGGGGGCTGAAAGAGCATTTGAAGTAGCTTGTGGAGCAGACAGCAGTATCCATCAGAAGCAAGTTGATGACTGGCTGTGGTACAGCTCCATCACCCAGTTTTAATCTGCAGTCCTGTGTTTATAAAAAAAACCCTCAGTAATTCTGATATAGTAGTGCCACCTCTGTTGGGTCAGGAAAGTGATCTTAATAAGATGCATCTGTCTTTCTTAGTGATGTGTCTGAATCGTTGCTTGATAAGTGTCTGTACACCAACAACTCCCCTGACCCAGACCTCCTGATTCGAACCTCTGGAGAGGTTCGGTTGAGTGATTTCTTGCTCTGGCAGGTAAAGTCTTTGTTTTCTCCTTGAAATACTCTGGTTTTGCATCAGGGAGTGTTCGACTGACTCCAGGTGTGAGCTGACATGAGGGCTGTTAACCTCCCTCTGCCAGGGATTAGGTAACTTCTCGGATGGACTGAGTGCTGGGGCATCTCTGAGGAATCTGTTTCTTGCAGTTCTGTGATTGCCTAAAATACCTTGCAGCACAATTCTGAAATTGTATCATCCTAAAAGCACTTAATAGGAAATCATAAATTAGTCTAGCTGACAGCAGTCAAAGAAATCATGAATTCCTTATCCTTTTGCTCCTCTTCGGACATTGAGGTAATTCCTCTTTTGACTGGTAAATTCCTGGCTTTGATTAATTTAACCTGGCAATATGTTTCCTGGGATGAGGAAATCCCAGAAAGGATTTCTAGGTTCCTGGGAGAGGTGTTTGTCACACGTCAGCTGTAGGTATTGGAGGTGTAACCCTATAACGTACATGTAATGTACATGCCTGACTTGCCACAGTTTCAGAAGCATATTTGACTCTCATAGTGAAAGAAGGCAGGTTCTAAGGATGGCAAAGTCACATCAGCATGACTAGGCTGCTAAGCTAAAACATAGTAAGTTCTTAACACATACAAAGTTCATGTATTTGCAGTTACAGTATCCAAAGCTGCTTCCATTTCTCTCTGTCTCCTGTGCTAGGTAATATTGACTTGTTTGTAACCCAGACTTTGCAGGAGAACATTTGAGTTGAGCTGCTTTACTTAAAGCTAACATTTTGTTTTACATGTACAGTTCGGAGCCAAAATCCAGTTGCCTTTAAGCAACCACATCAAATGTTCCTATTCCAAGTTACTTAATTGGCAAGTTCACAGAAGTTGTCTGGCCTGAGTTGCGGTTGCCTGCCAAGGCACCTCCCTCTCCTCCCTGTATTTTTGGGCACACCTATACCCTGGATGGGTGTCAATGCTGCGAACTAAGATTTTGCTTGCTCCTCTTGGTGGTAGTCTGGGCAGAGATGCCTTGGAGACTGGAGCTTGTAACTGATGAAGCGTTCCTGAGGAAGTCAGTGCTCTGTGAGCCTGGCTGGCGGGGTGCCCCTCTGCCGTGCCATGGATTACAGCAGAAGCAGCAGAGGAGAGCGTGTGCTTGTGCTCCCACTCTGCCGGCTCACACGCCAGAGCATTGGTGCAAATTTGCTTTCGCTAGCAATTGTGTGTGTCCTGACAGTCTCAAAGCAGAAGGACATTATGCTATTCAGGATGATTCTCTGGTGTCAAAGAAAATGTCCTTATGGTGTTTTTTGTATAGATTTGACACTAGGATTTTCTATATCATTACAACTTTGAGTCATGCGGAGTCCTTTAAGTGTTTGATTTTGTAGTAATGGTCATAGGAACACATTTACCTGAAACTTTGAGGGACTCGATGGCAAAGATAGGATTTAACTTGAAATCTTGCATCTTTCAGCTCTAGGATATCTTCAGTGCACCACAACTCTTAGATTCATTAAGCAGTTTAAATGCCGTGAGTGGGCAGCAAGGAATATCACGAGATGTCATTTGATGAATGGCTTAAATGTCATGTCCTGATCCTCGGTTCATCTGTTATTGCCTTAACTCAGCCTTTGGTAGTCCAGTGTTGCTATTTTAGTTTTATTATATGTCTGTGATGTTTAAGCTATTAAAAATACCTCTGGGAAGACCAGCATAGCATTAGAAAGAATTCTGCTGGTATCTTTGCAGGAATGGATGACTATGTCATCCGTGACAATGTCCCAGCATTAAAAACTAACTACATTGTGCAATTTCAAACTCTCCTGGCTGGTATTTATTTCATTTTAAGTAGGATCTGATAACACAGCCTAGGTAACATCTTTGTGGGGAAACTGGCATAGTTTGACCAACAGAGCTGCATCTTGATGACTTTTCCCTCACTAGATGATTAAATTGTTGGTGATCTTGCTTTCTGCAGACATCCCATTCATGCCTGGTGTTTCAGTCAGTCTTGTGGCCAGAATATTCCTTTTGGAACTTGTGTGAGGCTATCCTTCGGTTCCAGATGAACTACAGTGCTTTACAGGTAAGGGAGCCTTAGGGAGATAGGAAGCTCGACACAGCATGTTGCCTGCACGGCCATGTGCTGGAGATCAGGTGAGAGTGTGCAAAGTGGGAATTGAGGAATTGTTCATTTAGTGCGGTCAGTTAAGATCTTGTTTCAGTAGCAGCTAATGCCTGATGTGTTGCTTCTCCTGTACCCATCTGGCTTGTTACAACATCTTAAGTGTGTGGCCAGACTCCTCTACTTTCAGGAATACCGAAAGTATCTGAAGTCACCACTGTCTCTCTTACTCATTGCTCATTCCACCAGCTGGAACTGTCTGTCCTCACTCCTCAGTTGACAGGACAGAACAAGTAAGCACTCTTGATTTTCTACAGGGTAAAATCAGCCAGTTTAACTCAAACCACTTCATCAGTGGTTTAAGCAAAGACTGCTGAGTTCACTCTGGAATGAGCAGTTCTTCCTCTAACTCTGCTATTGTTTTTAGAGTTGTAACTACTGGGCTTAGAGTTTGCTTTCTGGGAGCTGAAGTGAGGCTGCCTGAGCTGTAAGACTGTGGACAAGTGTCCTCTTTCTGGTGGGTCCAGATTGCTAAAGAGGTTGTTCCTATTGCTCATTGCCATTGTTCCTCTCATCTTAGATTTGTTGTTGTGACCTCTCCCTGACCAGGTTCAGATAAATCTGGCCAGTTTAGTAGTGACTCGGTAATCTGGCTCTTTTTAAGCGAAACAAGTCTGGGAGCTGGAGCCCTTGATGGGGAAATGTGGGGAGCTTGTAGCACAGAGACAGCGGTAACTGGCAGGAGGAGTAACTTAGTGTGGCGACTCTTGCCTCCACTGTATCTGGTTGCTGAGTGTGTCTGCTCCTTAATTATTTGGGTCCTCTGTTTTTATATTGCCCTTTTCTACCTTCAGGGACCTTGCTCACCTCTGAGAGTTGTCAAAGAGATTATAGACAGTCGTGGTTATGAGTGAATTTAATCAGGTCCTGTCAGTCTGGAAGCATCCAAATTCCGCATGTCCTTAACCTCTTTTGTTCCTATTTCTGCCCCAAGTGTGCCCTTTTCCTACCAGCAAGTCATTGTATTAATACAACTAATAGCGATTCACCTTCTGCATGAAGAGGAAAGCAAAAAAGGCAGTAGTGTTTGTCATTGACATTAGCTTTGCCTCTGTCTTGAACAGTATTGAACAGTAAGGTCACTGTTCTGACTTTGCTCCTAGTGCTAATTTCTGATGGGTAACAAATGCTGCTTCTGTTCCTAGCTAGTCTCGTCTTTTCTTAGTTCTTATTTGTACCTCTATGTGTTCATGCTATGCTATTATCAAGGTTTCTTATTGTCCAGGTTTGTTCTTTGGTCAGTTTTTTTTTGCTGCAAGACCCACTTTTCAGTATATAAGGCTGCCCTTTTTTCACGAGATGTAGCTCAGTTGTGCAGAAGGGAGGACTTCTTGCTCAAAGGAACTGCTGAGATTTAGGAGCTGGGTTTTTTTGCATTTGAAATAGGTGATCTTGAAAGCCGAAAGTATCTGGAGCTCTTGAAACAAATTACCTTGGTGGAAGGGTTGCTTGGGGATGGTGAGGCTAGGAAGTTGACTTGCTGAGAAGCCAGAGTATATTACAGCAGCTGCGTCTACTGTGGGAGAGTGCTGCTGTGTTCAGGGCACTGGAGGCAGTTAGGGCATGCCAAGGCAGCTGGATGGAAGGTTTGACAAGGTACATAAAAACCTGAATTTGGAGGTATTTGACAAAAGATATCTTCCTTCCATCAACTCAAACAGCATTACGTTGGCCATCTTCATTTTCCAGTTAGCCTGCTGCTCAAGGGAGTCTGCTAGCTGGTGGTTGCTCACCACGTAGTCCCAGGATCAGCTGTAACCTGCTTTTGGTAGGTGGTAAACCTAGGGAGAGAATGCAGGTGTTGGTTGGCAAGCCTGCCCTACGGAAGTGGTGATGCGGAGTCTTTTCTGGTGAATAGACAGAATTTCACTTTGTTCGAGGGTGGAAGTCTTATGCTGAACAGGCTGATGATCTTTGCATTTCAAATAAGCAGAGCTACAGCAGTGGAGTGCTATCAATTCAGTGGGCTTTCTGTAACTAGGGATATTTCTACTGTCATTCCCAGCACAACAAAAGCTAATTTACAGTGCCAGAGCATAGACTGCAGACTTGGGCGCAGGGCAGGTGTGGTAAAGAGTGAGTCAGGCTCTCATTAGAATAATTATTTCTTGCTCGTTAGAAAGGCGAGCACTTCCTAAGTGTGTGTGTCAGGTTATGTCACAGTGACCAGTTTTACTCTTTTTAGAAATGAAAGCTTAATATTCCTGCATGCAGATGTGTTTTTGCTGTTGGAGGCTGCAGGCTAGGATATGTGCCGTAAGAAGAAATCCAAAAGTGATGTTCTGTAAAAATATTTCAAATACTTGAAGGGAAGGCAAGGATAGCTACTGCCTTTACCTTTCTCCTGCCCATCCTGCTGCGTCTCGAGCTGGTACATTATTAGATCATGGGCATTTGAGAATGCTGAGCCCACTTGTGCTTTTATGCTGATGCTGATTATCTCAATACCTGATCATCTGCTCAAAGAATTGCCCCATAAATCATGTTCCAAATCCCCTACAACCTTTCAGCTGCCGTGTGAATGGGATCAAAGATTCTGGGATGACACTGGTGAGGATGCCTTGCATGCAGGTCTGGGGTTTAAAAGTCCTCTTGTATGCTGTTCCTCTCCAATTCCAATATCTGAGGGTTTTTCCACAATCTGTCATGACCTTTATCTGTTTTAACTAGGAGTTAATGCTGTGAGCAGACTTGTGTCTTGGGGAGAAGGTCCAGAAGGATATCCCTGTATTTTTTTATAACCAATCAAGCAGGCTGCCTCAAAGTGGAGGAGGCGCATACAGAGCCACCCTTCATTTAACCTGCAGATGGATGGCCAAGCAGAGGCTATTTTTTCCGTGACCTATGCTGCTTTGCATCTGTACTACAGATGAGCTGAAAGGCCTGGTAAAGTGCTAATGCTCTACTGCTTTTCACTCTAGAAGGCCAGAGACTCCTACATGGAGGAAAGGAGGCGACAACAGATGGAAAGGGATCAGGCTTATGTGACAAAGAAGCTGCAGCAGGAGGGGTTTGCGTCCCACGGAGACTCTCGGCGCCGACGGACACTGTTGCAGAAATGCACCGCCATGCGGGAAGAGAGAATCCAGGGCTTTCTACAGGCACTAGAGCACAAGAGAGCGGACTTCTTTGAAAGATTGTGTACGGTGTCTGCATGACATAGGTGCTGGGTTGTTCTTGGGAAGACCGATTTTTAACCGCGTTAGAGGGAACAGCTGCTGCCCAGAGGAATTCAGTCGGTGTGGTTCTGCAGTGGGGATGCAGGGCTGCCATAGGACTTTACGTCCCCGCTGGCCCTGTCGAAGGGCAGGGACAGAGTACTGTGAACCTTTCTAGTTCTGTGAATGCTGCTGAGGAAGGTAATGCCGTCCTTCTGTCTTGCCTCCCTGCCCCTGATGATGGAGAATACACGCACCCTGCCACATCTCTGCTGCTTGGTACTTTACAGGCTTGGGTGTTCTGGTGACAAGAAGTTAACTAAAATGAGCCTCCAGTTGTCTTTGACTCCTCATGAATTGGCCCAGTCAAACCAATTCAGTCCTGTTAAATCAGTCTGGACTTGAATTCTTTCCATGGCTTTGCAGGAGTTGAGATTTCCTCTGCTGTCCCGTAAGGGGGGAGCCTGGCTTTCTGTAGGGAGAGGATTGTTCCTGGTGTAGAAGGAAGCCCTGTGCCAAGTGGTAGCAAATATATTCCCCACTGCCTACTTCATGATAGCATCTTGTCTTTTCCCCACCTTACTGTGCTGGTTTTGATGTGTCTGCTCTTGCTTCCAAAGAGCTAAATCCAGGTGTTATCAGCCTTGCCGTAAAGGGGGAAAAAAAAAAAAATAATATTCCAAAGCTTCACCAGGTCCTCTGATCCCTTCTGAGCAGTGTATGTGGGCCAAAGATGCTGGGGTTGGAACAGACTGACTGTGCTTAGGAAAGGCTCCGAGCAGGCAAGGAAAAAGGATTGGTTGGGAATTAACTTCATGGCTTAAAAAGGGGAAAAAAAAGTTAGCTAAAACCAGGTGATGGACAGACTATGCCAAATCCCTCTGAGACTTCTCTGGAGCTATGACTTAACATCCTATTTCCAGGGAATGAGGGTGGGCTTAGTTCAGGAATACAGTAGCCAAAACCAACCTCTGACCCTAGCCAAAATGGTTTAGAAGGGCTGTTGGGGTGACTTTAATGGGAGTGGCCGGAGCAGCTGTGGAGTGTTGTTTGTTCTCAGTTCTCCATCGGCAGGGAGATGGACTAGCTAATTTCCAAGATTGTTTCCATCTCTTAATTTCTCCTGGTTTCCGTCCCCATGGTCAAAATAACACAAAATGTCTTGATTTTTGTTCCTGATGCACATATGGGTGCAGCAGTATCAGTTATTGCTGGTTTTAAAGTGTTCCTTTTTACCTCCAGGTGAAAGCTAGAAAATGCAGATTTAAAAGACTTGTAAGTGCTGCAAACTCAGCACTTTGAATGTGATTGTGAAGAGGATAACTACATTGTCAAATCGTGAATAAAGCATATTGATACCAAACTTATTTTAAAAAAATAAGCTGAACATTCAAAAGTACATAGAGCTTCTTATTTTAAGGTATAATGAAGTTGGCATTGAGGTCTAATAGAATATTGTTTAACCTGTGACAGACTCCTCTTCTGACTTCTGTTAGACTGGAAATGATTTGAAGGCTGTGTTCTTTTTACAGTCTAGTGTGAGCAATTTGCTGATACCCCAAGGCTTGGCCGAATGAACCTCCATGCACGTACCTCCTCTTGCGTGAGTAGCAAACAGTAGCTTGGGTAAAAGTGTGACGAGATGATGGGAGCTGTTGATTTATTTTTATTTTTTTTTTAAAAAACTTCTTTTGCTGTGTGGTTGGGTTTTTTTGTCTTCACATTTCAGGAAGCTGTCTGTGGAAATAGTTTATTCTCCATGAGATGGAGCACTCTCCAGTCTGCTTTGCCAGGCTGATGGGGAGACTGTCTTCTACCTGAGAATGTATTTTTGCCCTGAAAAAAACAAAACCAAATGTTTTCAGTTGTGTTATGATGATACAGATGACCAAAGCTACAGTGGTGGTTTTCCACAAAGTGGTAGTACTGTGCAGTTGTGGTAATTGAAGGATCTGGTTTACAAAATGAAAGTTTTAATCCTTTTAATAAAAGCCATTGCTGTAGTAGGGGAGGAGAAAAAGTACTTCAAGCAGTGGAAAAAGGCTTGTGTTACCTGACAGTCAGTTATTCTAGCAAAATACCAATTTTCCATGTAAGCCTTGCTTCATTAGAGGGTGGGCATAAGTTACACAGGCAAACTCTGAGTTTCAAGAGCGCATCTTTCCAATGAATCTTTGTGACAGTTGTGGAAATAGAGCTCCAGGCTGCTTTCAGTGAGAATTTAACTTCCCTAATTCATGTTTATATGGTGAAGATGTGAAAAATCAGCCTGACTGGGAAAAATGGGCTCTTCTTGCAACTGAGGTCTGAAAAAGCCTGAGAGATTACCTGGGGAGGGAAGCAGGGTGGGAACTGTGCTCCTTGCGGTGTTTTTCTGGCCGAGGTTCAATTAAAAGGTTAAAAGTTTGGGGCACAATGAAGTGTTTATCTTGTACTTGGATTTGTAGCAAGTGGGCTGTGCCTGTATCCAGGTGTGAGAAATGGCCCCTTTTGGAAGGAGCCCAATTTTACAAGTCCCTTAGTGCAAGTAGCAGCCACCTGTGTGAATTGTTTCAGTGTCACTTTCTTGGTTTTGTTTTTTTTTTTTTTTGGGGG
>NW_009622027.1:717-1427 GCF_000690535.1 Cariama cristata | reverse complement strand
CCGGCCCCGCCATTTCACGTTTCCCAGCTGCGCTTGGCGGAGGTGGAGCTGCCTCCCGGCTCCTCTCAGCACCCCAAACCTCAGCATCCCCCCACCTTCCTCCATCCCTTCCACCAGCCACAGCACAAAGGGCTCCTTCTGTCCCACCGCCAAGCCCAGGGCCAGATCCTGACCACCTGAGCTGACACAGGGCACAGCACCATCCCGGCATCCCAAAGCCAAGCTGGCCATGAGCTCTCTATTCCCATCTCCACAACTCGGCCAGGGTTTTGGGGAGCACCCCGTTGCCTCCGACGCACTCTGCCGTGCCGGCACTGGGATGCTCAGCCCAGCTCCTCTCCCGGTGCCAGGGACCAGGACCGGAGATGCCCAGGGCCGGCCAGGCTCAGCCTTGACCCGCCGGCAGCAAACCACCCCCCTGCCCCAAAGTAGCTGGGCCAAGCGCCCCAGCAGCGCCTGGGATTATCCTCGGCGTAACATCCCCCGGGAACAAGATTGCAGCTTAGGGCCTAATGGAAAAGAGGAGCGAGATGGGATTAAAAGGAAAATAATGACTATTTCTTTAGCGAGGCCGGGGAAATGAGACGGGGATTAGCGTCCTCTTTACCAGCAGCCCCCAATCCCGCTGGGCGGTCCCGGATCCATCCGGGGCGGCCAGAGATGCCCACGCTCAGCACCCGAGGGTGACAGAGGGGCTGGCGGGGGGACAC
>NW_009622027.1:0-639 GCF_000690535.1 Cariama cristata | reverse complement strand
AAGCACCAACCGCATCCCTCTGCCACCGCCTCTGCCCGCACGCGGATGGCACTAAACGAAGGCGATTTTGCAAATATTTGCCGGCGCGGTGATTGTCCTCTCCCTGCAGATTTGCTGGGAGAAATTATAAAATATTCTGCAAGGAATAAAACACTGAAAATTAAAACTTCACTTGCAAAGGCACAAGCCCCAGAATAAACCTGAAAGGCTCCTTTCTCTCGCCTTCGGTTGCACACACCGCGCGGCGCAATTGGCTGCTTCCCTGGAATAGATTCAGTTGCTATGATACCAAGTTTGCTTTTAACGAACCCCAGAAAATTAATGGGATTCAGCAGATAAGTCCTTAAAGTGGAACCTATTTTAAGAAATTCTTGCTAAATGGTTTACAAGTAGTCAGGAGGGAGGAGAAGGTTTCCCAAGCGCAGCAGAGCCTGTGCCACTTCCCCATCTTGCTCCCGGCCAGGATGTCGGGGTGCGTGGTGTTGTGTTTTGGGGTACGCTTCAGCCCCCAGGGACCGCGAGGGGCGAGGGCAGGATTGATGCACGGCATCAGCTCCCCACGCTGTGCATGGCACATCCCTCCCGCTGCGGCACGGCCGTCGCTTTGCATCCTCCCGGCTGTCCCCACGCGGCCTCGCC
>NW_009622026.1:3605-5866 GCF_000690535.1 Cariama cristata | reverse complement strand
ACCGACACAGGGAGTCACTTAGCGAACGAGGGGGCTCCAGCACCCTCCCAGTTATCGGTTTAGCCGGGTCTCCGGTTGCGGTGACCATCTGGTGGCATCTGCTGCTGCTCAGCTGTCACTCACCCTCCTGGTGAAGGGGATGCTCAGGGCACCCTGTGGATGTGGTACCCAGGGGACGTGTCCAGGGACCCAGCGCACAGGGCTGGGGGCAGCTGTGCCAGGGACATCCCATGGCTTCTGCCATGGTGGGGAACAGACAGATGGACGGATGGACGGATGGGCAGATGGACGTCTCCCCCCCACAGCAGGGAGGTAGGGGAGGACAGACAGACAGATGTGGCTCCTTAGCCAACAAGGTGGCCTCAGGTGATGCTAACAAGCCCATTAAAGGGGTTTATCAAGGGAGGCCGCAGGCTGGGAGGAAGGCTGCTGGTTTTATCTGAGATGCTGCTTTGGGGGCCTAAAGTCCTGCTCGTTAATTAGAAAGGCTTCAAGGAGGTTTGTACTGGTTGGCCTCACTTGTGAGCAGCCGTAATATGATGAGCGATTAGGGACTCTGGAGCTTTTTAGTGGGTATCATTAAGCTACCGATGAGCTCAGGCAGGGAAAGGGCCTCCTTTTTGGCTGTGCCTGAAACCGGCTGGTCCTGCACCGACCCAGCTCTTCCTCCTGTCGTGGTCCCCAACCTCCTGAGCCCTGATGAGATGGGTGAAGCGTGTGTCCTGGGGACAACGGTGGCTCTGCTGTCACCCTGTGTCCTTGGGCTGGGTCAGATCCAGTGTCCTTCAGCTCACTGGTGAGATGGTGAGCTTGTGGTCATGCATGAGTGAAACTGGGGTGTCCTTTTTTTCCACTGTCTGCCAGGTATTGATAAAATCTGGGGGTGATTAGCTCTGAAAAGGTGGCTCCCAGGCTATTTGTTCTTCAGGGGAGAGGATGGTGATGCCTGCCCTGCCAATTGCTTTGGAAGCATCTTGCCTCCCAGAGAGCTTGTTTCCCAATTATGGGGTTTCCCCACTTGTCTGGGTGCCAACGGTGAAGCTTTCTTGCTCAGAGGACATCTTTTTGAGGGACAATGTCCCTGTCCCATCCTCCTCTTGCCCGCTCTGAGGCCCCCAAGGGCTGGGGCAAGGCAGGGAGCAAGATCTGCCAGATTTTCTGTGCCCTCCCTCATCTTCTCCTGTCTGCCTTGGCAAAACTTCAGCACCATCCTGCCCCGTCATGGTCTGGTTGGCATCACTAGCACTGTATTTATGGCAGTGTTAATTAAATACTTTATGCAATCAGTGCCACGCATGACCCCGCTCCGCGAGCCAGGGCTGGGCTGTAATGTGCCATCACCGAGCGAGAACATGACTGCCGCCGTCCTGGGGAATTTCTAACAGAGATTTACTCATCCCAAGCCTCCCATTTCTCTGTTTCATGACATTTTGCAAAGTTCAGGTTTACAAAATAAGCCAGCGCGCAGAAGAGATGCTCCAGACGTTATTTACACTGCACGTGCCATTTCCCACTCGGTTATTTACACTGCACGTGCCATTTCCCAATCGGTGGGGTCTTCACCCCGTGGCGAGCAGAACCGAGGTGGGGGCTGCCCGCCACCCTCTCCTGGGCTGGTCCCCTCTGCCCAAGGGGCCGCTGCTTTTGATGAGGACCACTCCATCCCCCTGCCGCAGAGCCCTCAGCGCTGGAGATCTCTGCTCCTCGCACGCCTCTGCGTGCCGGGAGAGCGGCAGAGAGCTGTGGTCGTGCCGATTGAAATGCTCGTGGTGTCGTGCGGCTGAACCCGCTTCTAATCCCTGCTCCAGTCCTGGGGCGAGGGATGGGGTGGGAGTGGGTACGGCCATCGCCTCGGAGGGGCCAGGCAGGGCAGGAAGGTAGGGCTGCTGCGGTTTTGGGTAGGGGTAATTTGGGATGCTCAGCTGCTCTGCTTTTAAAAATGAGCCTGGGCTAAAAGCTGTCGGGGAGCACGGCTGCGGAGGCAGCAGAATCCCGTTAGTGTGTGACAGCCTCCCAGGGTCTCGGCTATGGGCAGAAAAGCCCCTTTTGGCAAATTCCTGGTGGCAGGAGCTGCCTGCCCTGGGAGGGCGAGGCAGTTGTGTGTGTGCTGAAGTCCGGGGACGGGAAGCGGGGAGGAGGGGTCCGTCCCGGTGGGGCACAGCCAGCCCCAGAGATTTGCCCCTCCCAGCATGGAGATGGACTGGCACAAAGTGGTACCCGCTCCCTTTTAACCCGTGCCCAGCTTCTGTGGGCTTTGGCGG
>NW_009622026.1:300-3589 GCF_000690535.1 Cariama cristata | reverse complement strand
TGAACTGGGTGACCAAACCTCCTTCTCCTCTTCCTCAGGATGGAGCTGGCCAAGAGAGGCCTCATCTTACCCAGCACTACAGTAAGGGCAGCTCATCCCCTCTGGGGAAGGTTCTGCTGGAAACCAAGTGTGTGCCCATCTCGCAGTACCAGTCCGGGGTGCAGCCAGAGTCAGGGGTACCAACCCAGTTCCCACCCCAGCACCATGGGATGGGGCCACTCTCGGCCTTGTGGGTGGTGGAGGCAGGTAAGTGGGTGATGGCACCCAGTCCCATGCCCAAGCACCCTGTTGAAACCTGGCTGTGCTGCTGGCTTTGAGCCTGGCTGTGGGAGAAGGGGGCTGTGGGCTGTGGCACACCTCGCTCCCGCCCCGTGCCTGCCTTGTCAGGTCTGATCAGCAGGAGGATCAGTTGGCCCTGCACTCTCTCTCTGGATTTAATTAACGGGCCTTTCATCTCTACCCTGAAGGAATCTGCTATCTTCTGTCTTCTTAATTAACGTTCATTAAGCAAATCAGAAGAACGTTTTCTCCTCACCGCCTCCATGGCTCTTAACCCTTGCGGGGTGCCAGGTCCGTGCTGGGGCAGAAGGCTGCTGGGATGTGATGGCCGGTTGGGATGTCATCACAGCCTTGGTCACCACATCTCCACCATGCTTGGACCGAAGTCCTGGGGCAGTGGGTGAAGTCTCTCCACGTGCAGAGGACTTCAGCTGAGGTTGGACCCTGCTATACCAGTGGGGCTGGGGGCAAATCCCAGCTCTGATCACTCTTATGGACACCGTTGTTCAAGCTCATCCATGTCCCTGGAAGACAAGGGGTTTCCTGTAAGCAGCTTTAGCTCCTCATCCCATCCAGGGGTGAAGCTCACCTGTGGCAAGATGATGCATCTGTGTGTGAAGGTTTTGCTGTGAGAAGCCACGGTCCAAACCTGGTAGGCATCGCAGTGCAAGAGAGATGTGTCCAGTGTCTTGTTCTCAGAGAAAAGGGGATATTTGGGGCTACTCCTGCCCTTCTCTTGTGGAATGACATTAGGTGTGATGGATTTTTCTCTCGCCCTTGAGGGATGCTCATGAGAGACAAGGTTGGACCAAAGCCCTTGGCTGACCTTCCTCCTCCTGTGGACCACATCAGGGTGGCTGGCAGTCACCAGGGCTTGGGGGAGAATGTGCAGAGATGGGGTCTCCCACCTCCCCGGTTTGCCCTCAGAGATGACCCAAGGAAACCCAACCGGAGGGAGTTGCTGTGCACGGGAGAGGAGCTGAGCTCTTCCAGCCGGCCTTCAGTCCCAGTCACCAGCAGCAACCGGTCCCGGAGCAGTGCCAGACCATGACCTGGGGCCGGATCCTGCCCAGACCACCCATCCCATGCACAGCAAGTGTAAGGCATCTCCTTGGGCAGGCAAGGACTTGTGCCCAGCACCTGGCAGGAGCCTGGTGAGGGGCTCGGCCAGCCTGGGGTGCAGCTGAATCCATCTGGGGAGGTGCAGCCCCCACAGCAGCTGCAGCATCCCCCACTGCTGTGCACGGCTGTGTCACCACTGATTCCTGTCAAGCTCTGGCCCCGTGGGCCATCCCTCCATGCCAGGTGAGCTGTGCTGGAGGAGGAGGTGGGGTCGGGATGCTCATCAGCTTTGCTCGAATCCACTGTGCATCCCACGAGCAGCCACCGAGCCCTGGTTGCATGGTATTAGCACTCTCTAATGTGGACCTCCCGGGGTCAGGCAGAGAAATCATCTCCTGGGCGTGTGTAACATCCCGAGGAGGAGGTGGTAAACCCACGACAGGGGAAAGCCTCTCCTGCCCAGAGCTTGCAGCCTCAGGAGCAAGGGGAAAGCAGAACACCTGGAACACCTCATCCCTGCAGGATGCAAATCCCCTTAAAACTGGTGGCGGAGATGCGCAGGGCAATTATTGAGCTGAAAACCCTTCTCTTTCTCCCCAGAGGTTGACAGTGAGTTTGCCACTGGCCGCCCGCTCCCAGGCAGCTGATGTACGGCTCCTCGGTGCTGGGAAATTCACCCTTCCCAGCGGAGCTGGCTCCGGCTGTCAGAGCCCGGGTCAATATATGGTAATGGGGCTTTGAAACAGCGCTGCTGCGGGAGCCGCTGCCGAAGACTCTGATTCACAGCTTCCCTCCGGTGCTTCTTCCCCACAGTGTGTGCGGAGAAGGAGAATAAAATAAATAAGAGTAGAAGGGAAGGGGAGGAAGGGAGCTTAAATTATAAATGAGGGCTAAGTTTCCAGGGCTCCTGCGGGGAGCTGAGCTGAGCAGTGGAGGGGGCAGAGGCAGCGTTCCCCCGTGCACCCCGCTTTTGCAAACACACTCCCTGCGGAGTGGGGGTCAGGGCCTGCCCAGGGGCACAGCACCACGCCAAGCGGCCTCTCTCCCCGTTTGCTGTCACCCTCCTGTTCCCATGGGTCAAATTTGGAGGGTGCCACAGCCCTGAGAGGGATCCCCTCTGGCACAGACTATAATTAGCATTACCTGAGAAGCTGCTAATGAGGTCTGGTGGTGATCTGGTTTTGTTGCCCCGTGGAGATGCCTACACAGGGATGTGCCCCCACCCTGGTCCAAGGGACTGAGCTGCCCCATGGCAGCAGGCAGGGATGGGACCCCCACTCGTGGGTGCTGGTGTGGTGGCATTGGGGATTGTCACAGATTCACGACCTAGCCAGGTTGGTGTGCGTGGGGGAGCAGTGGGGTCCCCATAAGTGAGGGAAGAAGAGGGTGCTGGGTCTGCCCCAAAACCTTTCCCCCATCCCCTCTCGATTTTGGGGCTGTGAGAACAGTGTTGATGCCCACCAGTTTAAGGAAAAACCCACACGTGAGGCATGCATCACCATAAGCTCATCCCCAGGGCTGAGAAATGGAGGAGCTCAGCTCTATCCATGTGGCCGAAGGCACAAATCCCCCCATCCCCGAAGCATTGGGGCCGGACCGTGGGGGCCCCATCCTGCCCAGCCCCACGGCCTGGGGACCAGGGTGGCCTGGGGGAAGCCAAAACCCCGCAGCCCAGGCTCGCACACGAAGCTTTCGACGTTCCCAGCAGCTTCCACAAGATGGACCTCGGAGCGAGAGGAGGTGCCAGGCAGGGGGACCCGTCCCATCCCATCCCATCCCATCCCTTCCCATCCCATCCCGTCCCGCCTGCTCCCGCCATGCCATCCGGAGGAGGCTCAGAGTCCAGCCAGGCGACCCCCAGCATGGCACGGCCCCCCGGGCTCTGCCTGCTGGTCCTGCTGGGACTGGGGGTAGGGGGGGCACCCGCCTGCCAGGCCCCCCGGGGCCC
>NW_009622026.1:0-211 GCF_000690535.1 Cariama cristata | reverse complement strand
GGTACCCGCCACGCCAGCACCCTGTGCCACCGCTGCGATGCCACCGACCCCCGGCACCACCACAACGCCTCCTTCCTCACCGACTTCCACAGCCAGGAGGAGAGCACTTGGTGGCAGAGCCAGTCCATGGCCTTCGGCATCCAGCACCCCAACTCCGTCAACATCACCCTCCACCTGGGTAAGTGCTGGCAGGGCCCCCCCGCGGTGCCGG
>NW_009622025.1:3219-3459 GCF_000690535.1 Cariama cristata | reverse complement strand
TGCTGCAGCTCTGCCTGCTGCACCATCTCCCGGTCGTACTTGACGATCTCCTGGATGATCTCGTTTTCCTGGTTGTTGAAGACGCCCGAGTTGAGGTCGTGCTGCACTTTGTGGAGCAGGATTGAGTTCTTCTTCCCTGCGGGGAGGGAGCCGGGATGGGGAGTGCCATGAGACCCTGCCCTTGGGCTACGCTGGGCCCCCCCAACCCCCGCCACAGCTCTCCCACACTGCCGAGCCCAC
>NW_009622025.1:1862-3086 GCF_000690535.1 Cariama cristata | reverse complement strand
GGGTCCTGCCGGGAGGCTGGCCGTGCGCCGGCCGCGGGTCAGCAGGCAGATTTCTGGGGGGAAAACAGTGGTGCCAAGGTCAAAACACCACCAGCAAGGACTGGAAACGGGGCAGGCCAGGAGCAAGGGGTGACAACCATGGCATGGTGGGTGCCCCGGAACAGCGTGGGTGTCCTGGTGCCTCTCACAGACCCTGCGAGGGGTCCTGGGCTCAGCCCTGCCAGCGCTCACCTCCGAAGTAGGAGCCATCAGAGAGTTTCATCTCCTTGTTGCCCTTGGTGAGGATGCTGACCACCCCGTGCTGGATGAAGTACATCTTCTTGCCAATAGTGCCCTCGCGGATGATGTAGTCGCCCGGCTGAAACACCTCAAACTTCAGCTTGGTGAGCATCGCCGTGACGAAGTTGGGGTCCGCGTTGGCAAACAGCGGCATCGAGGCCACCAGCTTGCGGCAGTTGAAGTTCACAATTTCCTGCAGGGGAAGGAGGTGAGGGACAAGGAGGCAGGGACACTGCTTCCCCAGGGCAGGCCCACCAACACAGAGGTGTCTCACATGCAGATACCCCAGCACACATTGTGCACGGCCACACTCACACTTGGAGCTGCAAAGCTGGAGCAAGAGTTGCTTGACCCCCACACGGATGCACTGCAGGAGCCGGTGGGACCCAAGAGGTCCCACACCGTGCAGGGGGGGCAATCCCCATCCTCACTGCGGCATCCCACACCCGGCTCTCCAGCCCCGGGGCCCTTACCTCACGCAGGGGCTCATTGAGCTCCCCCAGGATGCTGTCCTCGTCGAACATCTTGCCCTGGTAGCGGTGCTCGTAGTAGTCGTGGATCTTCTGGCGGAAGTCGGCAGGCAGCTTGTGGAAGGACATGTACTGCTCCACCTGCTTGTACTGCGGGGAGAGGGGGTGTCAGCACCCAGCTGGGCTGCGGCTGCGGGGCCAGGAGACCCCCACCCATGTCCTCGCTCCACGGGGCTGGTCCCGGTCCCTTCCCTGCGGGCAGGTCCCACTCCATCGCACCATCCCCGCCCCACAGACGGTATCGACAGGGAAGCCCTCACCCTGCTTCGCTGCACCCACAGGTGCCACTGCGGCTCCAGGAGGGGATGCAATGGCCGGGCGTAGGGTAGGAGCTCTGGTCCCTGTCCAGCCCTGTCCTACCTTCTCCTGGTACTGGCGCCGGGAGGAGTCCAGCGACTGGATGAGGGCAGTGGCG
>NW_009622025.1:421-1774 GCF_000690535.1 Cariama cristata | reverse complement strand
GCAGAGCATGTGGCTCATCGACTTGAAGAGGGCGAAGGAGTACAGCTCGCTCCAGGAGTTGTTCTGCAGCGACAGGGACGGCAGCGGCGCTCAGCCCTGGCTGGTGCACAGCTGCTCACACGCACACGCGTGTGTGTACAGGCACTTGTGCGTACAGCGCCCTGACTCAGGCCTGGCAGACAATCCAGGTTCTCTGCCTGCATCTCCCACCAACACTCAGCAATAGGATTTATTCGTTTGTTTGTGACAGGCTCATTCCAGGTGAGAGCCAAACCAACCCCAACACCAGGCACGGCTGGGGCTGCGGCGGTTCCCCCGGACCCAGCCCCTTTCCAGCTTTTTTTTCGCCCGCCTGTTTCACGTCAGGTAGTCAGTCATGACTTTTTTTTTTTAAGCTGATATACACAAAAGCGCAGCAAGCTCCTGTGAAATGCTGTGAGAGGAACAAGCTCTGAGTTTGTAGGAGCCACTGAGTTATCGCAGCCCTTGTGCTCGGGAGCCCACGGACACGGGTGGGCCAGAGGCAGCTGCAGGCAGCGATGGGCTGGTGGCCCCTGGGGCAGGAATCCCCCCGCCCCAGGCTCATGCAAAGCCCTGGGCTCCCCCCCAGGGGTGAAGCAGCCAGGGAAGGAAAGTGTGTGATGGGAAGGGGAGGAAGCCAGGCAGGGGTGGATGGAGCAGAGATGGAAACGTAATAGGAAGAGGACAAGGAGAGAGAGGAGCCATTTGTAGCAGGCTGCAGGGCTGAGAGGGAGCAATTAGAAACGTGGCCCATTATTTATTAATAGTAGCTTTGCTGCTAATGAGCAGGAGGAGGCGGCAGGGGATGGGGCAGATAGCCCTGTCAGCATCTTCCTCCTGCCCAGATCGATCCACTGCCCCTGGGTCCTGCGGGACCTTGCCAAGGAGACCGTCCGCAGCAGGCGTGGGGTGCCGCAGCACCAGCCAGCGCGAGGATGGCATCTCCTGGGGTCGGTGGAGAGACACCAGATGACACGGGGATGGACGGGGGCCCAGGGGGAGCAGGCAAGGAGCATGGTGGGATCGGGGCCGGCACTCACCACCATCCCGTTGATGGAGACCCAGCAGTTCTGGGGGAAATCCTGCAGCATGGGCACGAGGAACTGGAGGCAGCCGTCCCAGTGGCAGAGCAGCAGCATCATGCCGATGAGGTTGATGATCCTCATCACTGCGCTGGCCAGGTCGTAGGTCATGTGGAAGATCTGCGGGTGGAGGGGCAGGGGTGGGAGCAGAGCATGAGCGCAGGGACCGTCCCCCCACTGCCCAGCCCCACTCGGGACACCGATCTCCACGGCCTCAGCCGAAATAGGCACTCGCAGCCAACCTGGCCCC
>NW_009622025.1:0-386 GCF_000690535.1 Cariama cristata | reverse complement strand
CGAGATCCCGCTCCCCTGCCGCCCCGGACGGCACCAACGGCTGCGAGTTTTGGTGAGGATAAGTCAGCGCTGGTGGATGCTCAGGGAGAGCCAAATACTCTGGGCACTGGGGAGAGAGCGGGGCAGCCCCCACTGCAGCAGGGGCTGGGGGCTGGGCTCAGCCCCGGGGCAGCTTTTGGAAAAGAGGGTCCAAGGTGCCCATGTCAGGGTGGGGCTGAAGGGAGACCCCGATCTGGGAAGAGTGGCCAGCGTGGCTCCACGCAGTCTGCTCTGCCAGAGATCCCACCCTGATGGGGACTGGGCTGCATCCCCCCAGGGTCGGTGGCTACAAGAGCATCAAACGCTGAGACCCATCAGCGACACCCTGGGAGAGCCCCCAGGAGAGC
>NW_009622024.1:0-1883 GCF_000690535.1 Cariama cristata | reverse complement strand
ACACATTAAAAAAAAAGGAAATATGGAGAAGGAAATAATAAATAAATGTTTAAAACAAACAAACAAAAAAAAAAACCAAACCAACCAAAGTCAGGATAAAGCGAGGAGGGAGGTGGAAAGGCACGGCCTTGCAAAATGATGCGTCTCTTCGAGGGATGCTGGGGTAAGGCAGGGCGGGTTGCTGGAGCCACTTGCTTTTGTTTTGTTTGCTAGCGGCTCCTCTTGAAATTTTAGCAGTGGGAACCACCAACCTGCTGAATTTGTCTTTCTTTCAGTAAAGACAAATAACCAATTCTGTGTCTCCCACCCTGCTGTGGAAGCACAATTAAGACAAGATGCTCCCCCTCCCCACCCCCTCCCAGCCCCATCTCCTGTTTTTTTGGGTGCCCTGACTTTCCTCAGTTTCTTGTGGCATCCAAGCCAAAATTGGGAGGTTTTACAGGACCATTTTGCAGACCTGGAAAAGAAGGTCTGGTGCAGGAACAAGGAGAGGTGACCGGTATTATTATCGCTTTGCAGCTGCAGCAAAATTGCTCGCTGACCACAATTTGTTTGTCCATCCCTCTCTGCTTCCAATATTTTAGGGTTCCCGGTGACTTTCTTCCAACCCTATAGTTTGCTCTTTTGACCAAATCGGGTTATTCAGAAGATGGTGGGCCTGGAGGCTTCAAGCAGGAAAATGTAGTTACAACATTAGCAGCTGGGTCGGTTTTATGAGCCCTGCCTTGCAGGGGTCTAGTGAAGATATTTATAGCGTGCCAGTCGCCGCGGGACCGAGACATGGCAACTTCTCGCCTAGCAGATGGTGGGCATAGATGTATATGTTTAAATATATAGCTAATAGATTAGAGGGATCTCCCCCTCCCCCCCAGGTTCATTTACCTCTTGTTAATCGGAGTTTTTAAACAAAAAAAATAAAAAATAAAAAATTTCCCATCCATTCAGAGGTTGTCCCTCTCGTTTTGGTATCAGTCTGGTAAGGAATGTGTAATGTTGTAACTAGAATGAAATAAGCAGCAGACCCTTCATCAAATATCTTTTTTTTTTTTTTGATTAATAATGAGGGCTTGGATTTATACACTCTTTTTTCTTTTGCTATTCTGCAGTAAAATAGAATTCTGCATCGGCACAACGGTAATACGGACTGTGCATCTAAGGAGCATGTACACACAGACTAATGCTGAGGGTAGATATGGGATAGGAGGAAAAAAAAAAATGTATTAAAAAGCCCCCATATCTGCGCTACGGGAAAAAAAATCCACTCACTCAAATCTCACGATGGGGGAAAGCAAGGAAAAAATCTAAACAGCAGGATACAACAATAAATGGGAAAACAGCAATAGAAAAAGCACACTAGGTTAATATAGGAAAACTAGTTTCTTTATTGAGAGATCGTATATTAGTATTAGTGGAATCGTGTGTAACAATGTCATCATGCACACAATACAAAAAAGGCAAGGCCCACCATGCTATGGAAGGGCAACAGAACAAAAGCAGCGTACACTGAGCAGATGTATAGGCTACAGCACATTACATTTCAGCAGGGTATGTCTCTACAGAGAGATTTACATCAGAAACTAGGTAATGTAAAAAAATACAGACCATGCTTTAGTTTTAGTACAAGAAAAAGGTGAAGATACACAACCAAAGGATATTCGATACAGAAAATTACCCACAAAATAAGAACAGGAAGTAATTTAGCACAGCAGAAAAAAATGTTATCCCTGTTTAATGGAAAACCATTTTGCCAGTCGTTCTCTTTTTGCAAAGCAATTTTAGGACGGGTGGGGGGTGTTCACCACGTCGGAGGTGCGCTAATGGGATGGGACACTTGTGGCTGATGGGGACGGGTGGGATGGAGCGTGGGGCTGGCCAGGTGAGCG
>NW_009622023.1:1036-1340 GCF_000690535.1 Cariama cristata | reverse complement strand
GGTTCCACTGCCCAGCTGGGAGGTTTTGGGTTTGTCTGAAGCAGGGGGAAAGCTATGTATTTTTATGGCCATTAAACTCTAGTGAGCTTCCCAGATCAACCTGCACAGCCCCCTGCGGAGGGGTCACGTGCTTACGTGAGGGCGCCGAAGCCTTAGTATTATGCTTTGATTTCAGGGACGCGCTGCTGCTGTCAGGTCCCCGTTTCATTTTTAAGGAACAAAACGTCTTTATTTTTTAAATGGCCCGTGTTGACTTGGACGCAGCTGTGTTTGCAGTGGACGCAGCTGAGGGACGGGGCTGCTG
>NW_009622023.1:655-1019 GCF_000690535.1 Cariama cristata | reverse complement strand
GGAAGGGCTCCCCTCCGCCGGTGGCGGTGCGGCCGCGCTCCCGCTCGGGGTGCTGGCGCGACAGGGTAGGGTGCCGTGAATTCCCTCTGGGGCGTTGGGGAGCTGCTCGTGTGGGTTTCTACCTGGAGATCTGTGGGAGCAGGAAAGCAGAATAAATGGCTTTGCTGAATGCTTCGCAGTTGGGATTGTTCTTGACCGCTGGTGCAGAGCCTGCGGTGACCCAGAGCTGTGGGGGTGCAGGGGCTGGGGTAGCGCAGCGCCTGTCGGTTCCCTGTGCCTCAGGGCTTTGCCCCCCCGACCCTGTTCCTTGCTGGACTGTGCCAGGGTGAGAAGTTGGCGGTGCAGGGCATGGCCCAGAGCTGCT
>NW_009622023.1:305-582 GCF_000690535.1 Cariama cristata | reverse complement strand
CCCAGAGCGGCTGCTGGGAGACGCTGGGGCTGGCAGGGTGCTGCATCGCTGTAGACCTTTGCCAGCCCCAGCGGCGGTGAAGGGGGCCTGCGGTCACCCCGCGTCGTGGCAGAGCACAAGGTCAGGTGAAAGTGCTCGAGCAGCCGATGAGCGGCAGGTTTCCTGCGCGGAGTGACAAACGACTCAGAAAAGAGGTTTGGTTTAATTGAAGATGTTTAGAGAGAGGGTGACAGTGGCAGGGGGGTGCTCTTCAATAAATAACGGGGTGTGAGGGGGG
>NW_009622023.1:0-269 GCF_000690535.1 Cariama cristata | reverse complement strand
CCCCCCCCCCCAGTCAGCTCCCCTCAGGACCTGCTCAAGTGCTGTAGCAGTGGAGCTGGGCTGTGTAACGGGCAGGAGAGAAGGGGAGGGGAACATCAGTCCTGGGCAAGCAGGAGAGACAGAGATGCAGGCTGGTCCAGAGAAAGCAAGTGCTGAGGAAAACCAGGGGCTTGCGATGCTAAAGAAACACCTATAAACCAACAGCTGTGTTTAAGGAAAAAGTGGATAAGCAAAAAAACCCCCCAAAATCAAAAAGTAACACAAGTGAG
>NW_009622022.1:659-906 GCF_000690535.1 Cariama cristata | reverse complement strand
AAAAAGGGAGGAAAAAAAAGAAAGAAAAAAAGAAACGTAGCAAGAAAAGGAGAAGGTTTTAGCTGCAGCAGAGTGGGGCGCCTGGACAGCTCCAAAGCTGTTTTCTTTTGCAGAAATCCAGAGGGGTGAAAGCAAACCCTTCCCCGGACCCAGCCGGGCAGTGTGGCCTCCCCCGCAGCCCCCAGAACCCCTCCGGGACCCCTGCGGGACCCCGCCACGGCGGGCACGCACAGCAGACCAGCTATCG
>NW_009622022.1:0-538 GCF_000690535.1 Cariama cristata | reverse complement strand
GCCCCCGCCGACCACGATGGGAACCGGGCGATTGGCACAAGTTCTCGCAAGGAAACCCTAATAGGCTATTTCTGGACTACTGCCTCTTAAAAATCTATAGCACCTAAAGTGTTAGCACTCAATTAGTGACAAGGTTTCAAACCCCGGCGTTTACTGGTGAGGTATAAACAAAGTCCTCGGGAGATAGCCGGGAATTAGAGCGGGAGGGGGCCCTGGACATCTTAACCGACTGGGATTAAGAGGAAAACTTTTTTAAAAGGTTCCATCTCTCTCTCTCTAAACAGTCCGAGGTGTCGAAAGCTCAGGGGGAGAGAGGATGTGCTCTCCGGAGCTAATTGCGGGGTTGGGTTTTTTTTCCTTCAGCAAGAAAAGTGGTTTTTTGTTTTTTTTAAACAAAACACACCACAAAACAAAAAAAAAAAAAACCAAAACCAAACAAATAAACAAAAGCCCCTAACGAATCGCATTTAGCAATCCCGGAGAGAAACAACGAGCGGGTGTGGAAGACAATCCTCGCCTGCCAGGGACTTTTCTGGGC
>NW_009622021.1:12464-12678 GCF_000690535.1 Cariama cristata | reverse complement strand
TGTTGAGTGAGCACCGACTGGACTTTCTAAAGAGGAAAATAAAAATCAGGTGGTGGTTCTTGGTGTCACTGTCTGAAGGCAGCAGCATCAGTGGCACTGACCGATGGGACATACTGGGAGGCAGAAATGGGATTTTTAATTAGTGTTGGCTGCATTATAATGGGCTGGATTGGCCATGCCGTTCCTGGTGGGTTTGTTTCTGGCTGGGTGGGGA
>NW_009622021.1:12188-12435 GCF_000690535.1 Cariama cristata | reverse complement strand
AACTGAAGGTCTGATAATCCTCCTTCTCTGTATTTAGACCAAATCTCCAATTCTTTTCCTCTAGGGTTTAATATTTAAACATTATTTTTTTTTCTTAACCCAAAGAGCAGCTTAACCACACGGAGCCCGCACCAGATGGGAATCTTGGTGGTGTTAGCAGTGCTCGGTCGAGACGCAGCGTTTGGCCCGGTGAGAAGCTCAGCCTCGGTGGGGCAAGGGCAGGAGCTGGGGGAGTGATGGGCTCCCA
>NW_009622021.1:11763-12087 GCF_000690535.1 Cariama cristata | reverse complement strand
AAAAAACAAAACACAAAAAACCCAGAAAACCACCGCCTCTGATCTATGTGACAGTCTTGTGCTGTTACTGTAACACCCAGACTGACACTGAGATTGACAGGAACTACATCAGCACTAAGTGATGGGGATAACACACCGCGCCGGGTCATGCAACCTCCCCGCTGCAGCAGCTTTCAGGGTTGCAGGAGAAGCTGAAGGTTGCACACAGGAGAGGTGTGCAGGGGAACACTGGCCCAGTTCGTTTTGCAGGGGGGAATCTGTGCCTGGGGTCTCATCCTGTGGCTCACCTGGGCCCGGGGGGATCCGGCACAGCAGAGGCAGGAC
>NW_009622021.1:9051-11740 GCF_000690535.1 Cariama cristata | reverse complement strand
CTCAGCTCATCTCGCCCGCCGCTGCTTCAATCAGCTTTGACCGCGTGCGCAGAGCTCACACTGCGATGGCATCATGCTGCCGTAGTAAAAGAATGTTTTTTCTTGGTTTTTTTTCCCCCAAACGCTGATGGTTTTGGCATGTGTTAGTTGACATTGGGACCCAAGGGGTCCGCAGAGCTGCGGCCCGCACCTGACACGTGCAGTGGGCATCAGGGCAGAGCCTGGCGAGATGTTGCGAGCTGGGTGATGCTGGTTAGAGGTAGGTGTCGTGAGTCACTGGATGACTTGTGATGGTGTCTTGGCTCTCTCAGCTCTGCAGGCTGCCCTTTCTTTGGGTTTGTTTTTTTTTTTTTTGCCCCCCCCCTTTTTTTTTTTTTTTTAAAGCAGTGCGTCCTGCGGCGGGGAGGGACTGCTGTGGACAGGGCTGTCTAGCAATGGGAAAAGTCATCTTGAGGACATGGCCAGAAATGAATCATAGTGATTGCTCCTCTGCTGGAAATGTCATTTCTCCATGGTAGATGTTGCCTTTAGTTGCCCAGATGGCTACTGCTGGGATTTCCAGAACAGCCTTCCTAAAACTTCTTGGTGATGATACATATGTTTAGTAAGAGGTGGGTTTGCGTGCTTTGCCCACCAGATCTGCATCGTGATGCAAACACCCCTGTGTTTTGGTGACAAACGGCACAGACTTTGCCCGTAGCTCGCATGGCGATCTAGCACAAAATGTCCCCGGGCTCTTGTTTCTCTCCCCCTCGAGCGAAGCCGTGCCCCTGGCTGGGAGCCCTGCAGCACCTTCCCGCAGTCCCTCTGGCTTCCCAACCCAGTTTCGGAGGAGCGGAGCTGCATCTCCCCGTCGTGCCAGCTCCTCTCCCGCAGAGATGCCCCCACGAGCCGGCAGCCGTCCCGTCCAGATTGCTGACTTGCTCTGCCTCTGATTTTCTTCTGAATCAAACGACTTCTGTAGCACCACGTAACAGGAAACCTTCCTTCTCCTACAGCCAGAGGCATCCCATCTGCTTTCTGCCTGTGGTTACTTTAACCAGAGTGACTGATCTTTACTGAAAAACTCGCCACAGCTGAGCTGACGCTGCCCTTTTCTCTGCGCGGGGCAGAGCCCAGGCATCGCTTTCGCTCACGACTGTCCTTGGGCTCCATTCCCGAGCTGGTGACGTGGGCTCTGAGAGCCGTCTCCTGCCTCCCTATGGAAGAAAACCTTATGAACGGGGTGAAAACAGGTGCAGAGGGGTCAGGGGAGCACATGGACCAGGTCTGCCTGGGGTGAGGCTGCGAGCAGTGCTCATAAGTGCGGGTTTTACTGAGAACATAAATCATCGCTTGGGGCAAATTCAGTAATTCCACTGACTAACACCAGACTGGAGTCTGGGCAGAAACAGACTTGGAAACTGTCATATTAACTGAAAAAAATTGTGTTCCTAATGTAGCGAGGAAAGAAATCCCAGCTACCAATAAACACCTGGAGCCTGCTGGATTTGCAAGTGAAGGGCTAAGGGTGGTGAAAACGAAAGAGGCTCGAAAGTGAAAGAGGAAGGGGGCTAGCTTGGTTCCAGCCCACCACCGCCCCGGGCCTGGTCCCTGCCAGCAGCCGCCCCGGGCTGTCGGCGGGAGCTGGGGTTTGCAAAGGGTTGGATTCTGGGTTTATTAGTAACAGAGCTGTAAATTGCCACCTGCATGCCCGCTCCGTTTTGTTTGGGATTCAGCTGCCGTGCATACGGATTCATGTGCATAGGTACATCGTCCCCAGCCTGAGGAAAAGCAAACAGTTCCGCTGTTAATTTGTGTTAGTCTGGGTTTTAGCTAGTATCTACTGCCTGGTCTAGGATCAAGGCCTCGTCTCGACTGAGAACAAACGTGAAGTTACAAATGTCTCGGTAGATAAACGGAGGCAGCAGGGCTGTCTCCTGTAAACCGGGGCGAGGGAGGCGCAGGGATGTTAAAGCCCTGGTGACTATCGATGCCTTTCAGGCACAGAACCAGTTGTTGAACTGTAAATGCTGCCTGGAAGGGCAATGGCTGAAGCAGGTGTTGGAGGTAGAGGCTGAAGAGGCTGGGGCGACCCGTGGAGTACCTTGGGGCCAGTGTTTCTCTACTGTAAGAAATCACCAGCAGGTATTTGGTCAGAAATTTGCATGTAAATGTGAGGACCTCAGGTCTTCTCACTTCCTTGATCATTAATGCATGCAATGCATCCTCAGTGGTCTTCCTCGCCTGGATCCGTGCCCGCTGGGCTCTTCCCCAGCACGGTGACACTGGACACAGCGTCGGTGCACTGGTGCTGATTTACAGCCCTGTAAACTACTTGCAAGAACAGAACAGAGGCTTTATTCATTAGGAGGTCTTTATCAGCAAAAATAAAATATTTCTTTTCATACAGGTAAACATGCAACAGTTCACACAGTGACAGAAGATGTGGGCAAGGCACGGTGCCCCCCGCCAGCACGACCCCCCCGGGAATGGAGCCGCTGATGCTCTTGGCTCTCGCCGCGACTCCGGGGCCGTCCTTGCTTCTCCTACAACACTGAAGTCGAGGCGTTTGGTGGAAAAACAAGTACAGACTTGGCTCAACAGGAGCTTAATGTGTCCTGGTAAGAAGCTTAAATTAAGTTTTACAGTGTTTGGCTCCCACGCTGCCCTTGAGCCTGTGCCCACCCGGTTGCTTTCAGCAGAAGGA
>NW_009622021.1:6498-9014 GCF_000690535.1 Cariama cristata | reverse complement strand
CTTGCTCTGGTATAACCAGTTCCCCTGCGGGCAGGCTGCCAGCAGGAAAGCCCTTCTGTCACCATAAATGTACCAATAGAATAAATCAAGTATAAATAACCCCTCTTCAGTGGTAACTTACAAAGCAAACAACAAACTGGCAGTGTTTCATCATACTGGTGCCCTAATGCTTCTAAATATTAGAAGCAAATCCTTCTGGGTTGTGGCATTTTCCTCTGGCTCAGCATCCCGGAGCAGCCCTGGGGCACACAGGAGGCTGGGGCAGGGGGAAGGGGACCCCCCTGATCGGCCGCCCTCGGGGGGACCGCAGCTGCTCTGGCGCCCCCCCGCCGCGCTCGGCTGCTGTGGCTCCGAAATAACACAAACCCGAATGTTGTCAGTGCTGCATGCAGCTTTATGAATTTGAATGCAAATTACCCAAGCCACCTTAAAATGGTGGTTAATTAAATATCCTCTAAGTTCTAAAAAAAAACCAAACCACAACAAACAACATAACAGCGAGTAAAACCCAATCAAAGACTGGAAAATAGTAAGATTAACTTTCAAAAGTGCAGAGTGGTTGACCCAGCAGCTCTGGAAGTCAGTCCTTAGCAACATTTAAGTCAAGTTCTATTAGAACCAAACATTTCATTCCTACTGCTATTTTTTTCTTTAATCTGGACTAATACATAGGCTGAAGTCTAGAGGTGGGGTTAAGTGATCTATTGCTGTGGCATGGTCGCATGTTCTTCAGGGGAGTGCAGGTCCTCCTCCTCCTCCTCCTCCTCTGCCTTGCTTTTCATGCACAGGAGGAAAAAAAAATACCCTTGGTGACATTTAGGGTTATTTTGCTCAGTGCAAGGCCATGGAATAATTTTGAATATTTTAGTGCCTAATTCCAACTGCAGAACCAGAGGCAGTGACATGGTTATGCACAAAAACATAAATTTGATTGCATAAATAGATGGAGGGATAGAACATGAGGAGAGTGCTCATTTGCTTAAAATTAAACTTTGCCGATCTCAGAGCTGGAATTGCTCCTGATCGGGCGACCGTGCTCAGTGAGACTGCGCTCAGGATGAGCTCTGCTCGTTATCTGCTCCCCAGAAGAACGCTGCTTTGGGTATTTTGAAGCTATGGATAAAATAACGCTATCATAAACAGTATTAGAATATTGAACAATAAATAGTATTTTACAAGCTCTTCTTTTCTTCAAAACATACTGTAAACATAAACACTGAGGTATCAGAAGTAATAAATATTAAATTCAGTTGTTAAAAAAATAACTTTTAAATATAATAAGAAACTGGAAGTTATTGACCTGTAATTCTTGACTTGAACCTAATGATAACTTAATCTCCCATGTGCTCTTGCTGCCTAAAGTGATTTCGGAAAAAGTAGCATGATTTTGTGCGAAAGGTGCAGACCCGTGGGCGTTTTCACTTGCTTCTCTTCATCAGCAAGTACTCTTCGATGTAGTTGATGAAAATGTCAAACTCTCCCATGGCCTTGTAGATCCCGTTCTCATTCATCTGCAGGTGAAAGGCAAGTCGGTTTAAGTCTGGATGTGATGATATACGTGACGTACAATCGCTACACATTCTCTGCTTCCACCAACATCTCCAGCTTCTCTGCCCAACCCCTCAGGGCAACCCGCCGGCCGCTCCTTCGAGCATCACGCTCTGGATTTCTCTGCCTTAGGTATTTATACAGTTAAAGACTTTTTTGGATTCTGTTCTCTGTCCTCAGTTGAAGCCGGCAGTCAGATGTACTGCCTTGCCCGGGACGGCGCGTTCCTCCCAACCTCAGCGCAGCCACGCGAGCGGGGACCTTACCTTATCGAACGTCTCCTTAATGTGCTTTACGGTTTTGCTCCTCTTCTCGCACGTGAAGAATCTGTGCTGCAAAGGGAGAAAAGCAACGGTTCAACCACACGGGATCCCTTCCCGGGATCTCTCCCCTCCTCCTGCCCCTCGTCACTGCCGCCCCGCCAGTCTCCACCTTCCCCTTCCCCATGTGCGGCCATGGGGCTCTCTGGGGCAGCAACTCTGGCTGCTTTGCCCCGTGCACTGACGAAAGGAACCCGGCGTGACCCCGAGCATGGACCCCGAGCCCTTTCCCATCCCCATGCCCCTTGCCGCCGGCCCCGGGTGAGGGCAGCCCCCCGGTGCTCTCTGCCCGGGGCAGGGTTCTCCCCGTCCGACTCAGCCCGCGGCACGTGATGGGGTCATGGCCGCACCAGGTGCGGTTTCGGGAGGCATCATCGCAGAGCCACACTGCTCCGGTGCCCAGGTAAGGGACGGACCCTCCGCTGTCCCTCCCCTTATCTCTTCAGCTGGACTCTCTTGGGTGGGGCTGGCTGCAAATAAGTGGTGCTCCTGAACAGAGCCTCCGAATCATCCTTATTTAACTGCTGAAAGCCTGGAGAGCAGGGGCTAGGAGAAACCCCATCCTGATGGGCTCTGCCAGCCCCTGCCTGCCCAGAGCCCTGCTCCTCCGCACCACCCCGACATCCATGCTCCTGCCCACTGCTCCTG
>NW_009622021.1:6174-6448 GCF_000690535.1 Cariama cristata | reverse complement strand
CCCCGCCCCCTGTTCCCCCCCCCCCCCCCCCATGATGATGAGCCCCACTCACACAGCGTCTCATTGTCGCCTTCAGGCTCAGCAGCAGGTTGCCCAGGTCGCCCATGCTCTGCCGGTGATGCGTGCTGGTCCTCATGGCGCTGGGCAGGACCTCCTCCATGTAGAACCGCATCATCTCCGACACCGACTGACAGCCGAAGGTCCCCTGGGGTGAGAGGAGGTAACCGCGTTGGGGCCAGCCACCAGCACCGGTGTGCGTGGGTGTTTTTAAAAA
>NW_009622021.1:5554-6106 GCF_000690535.1 Cariama cristata | reverse complement strand
CCCCGCCCCTGCCGCAGACACACGTGTTGCTGCTTGGGTGGAGAACGGTCCTTGCGTGACATTAGGGAATGCCCCAATTTCCAGTCTGCTTCCTTTCTTTCAAAATACTGGCCAAAGGATGAAGAACAATAAGGGTCTTAGATAAGAATGACAATTCTTACCTTAAAGTCATCCAGCAGTTCGGAGCTGAGCAACTGGATGCTAAGTTCATCATCTTTTGATTGCTGTAGAAGGGTGCAATGGAAACGTGAGCTTTACTTAGACAGGCAGCCAACGCTATTTTCCCTTTGCCTTACCAAGCGATTGTTTTGCTCGTTTGCATTTATGGTCTCACCGAAGCAAAGGCAAAGAGCCCCCAGCACGCTTGTGCGCGTAGCACAATAACACCCGATACAGGACCCTTTAATTCTTTGATCCGTAATCTTGCAGTCCGACTACCATTAGGTCTAGATGGCAAGATAACAAAATCACAGACTTCGGTGCCATCGGTGTCGTTAACGTGAAACTCCTCCCGCTGCTGCCAGCGCTGCACGCTCGCTTCAGCTCCGGAGG
>NW_009622021.1:3533-5488 GCF_000690535.1 Cariama cristata | reverse complement strand
GGTGTCCACCCCAGCCTGTCCGCCCGTGGGCTCACCGGGGCGGGAGGGTTTAACCCCCCTGTTTCTGTTATCCCTGTAAGTCTCCAGTCAAGGAGGGACAAGGGCTCTGCAGAGGGGGGGTCTGTTCCTTTGTGTGGTGCCTCTCTGGCACCCGCAGCTCTGGAAGACCAAGGACCTGCAGTGGGGTGGGCTGGCACCACCCAAAGCATCACCCCATGGCACCGGGGTACTTAAAAGCTTTCCTGAGAGGTTAAAAATATTCCTTCCCAACATTAACTGGGAGATTTACAGCAAGCTTGAAATCTAAAGTCTTGGCTGTGTTCATTTGATAACAAACACAAGCCATGACATTAGCTTGAGATTTGATCAGGAGAATTACCGTGGTTTATTGCTAGAACACACTGACGTTAACTAAAGTGGTAACAAAGATGTGACCGACCACCTCCATCGGTACTGATGCGGTGCGAAATGCTCTCACTGTGTCTTGTGCTGCTTTCTCAGCAGCCCCGAGGCTCCTGTGGGCTGCGATGCACAGCAGGGAGCATTGACAGGCACCAAGGCAAGTGCGAGGTACTGTAGCGTTTCTCCAGTCATAAAATACTACCTTCAGGCTTTTGTGGTTCTTTCAAAGAAAAAAGTCTGTAGCAAAAGATTTCCCTTTTCGTCTAGCATGGACTTCAGCGAGGCTGGACCTCGTTGCCCTGAAGAAGGGACTATTTCCTTCCTATTAATTCAATGAATAATTTAGCCTGCACCATTTAGGGGGAAGCGTGGCTGGTAGGGTTCACAAAGATTCATTATGAAATCTCTTGAGTTCATTGTAACTAAAACTAGGAAGAAAACCCTTGCATGTATTCTCTCAGCGAGCGATGAAACTGAACTTCTCTTGCTCACCCCCATCAGCCCGTAACACAATGCACAACCAAACCATTTCTGCCGGGAGGAAGCTCTCTTCCTCCTCATCCAAATCACTGAACTTTGCAAAAAAAAAAAACCCACCAAAACACAAAAGGCAAAACGAGAAGGAGAAGAGACTAGCAGGGTTATACTTACAAAATAATCCTTGATTTCCTCAAACTTGACCCTCAGCTCTTTGAGCTTCGCGGGCAGGAGCTCGGAGAAGTGGAGGCAGGGGGGCTCGGGGGGCGAGGAGCCGGCGGGCAGGGTGCAGGCAGCCAGGAGCAGGGAGAGCAGGGCTGCGGGGGGCTGCATGCTGGAGAAGGGGCTGCTCGCCTCTCGGCCTTGCTCTCCGTTGAATTTGACAGGAGGGTAAAAGGCAGCTCTGCAGCCTTCACCTTGATGGAGCCCCTAATTTATACTCTCAAAACATCGCTCAATTTCCTCTCCCCATTTCCTGGCGAGCAATATTGGGGTTTTAAGTCATTCATTAAAACCAAATGTCACTTGGGTTTCCCGTCAACTTGGGTTTCCTGTTCTCTTGACCCCCCTCCTCTCCTCACACCCCATCAAATCTTTTGTGCTTAGACTCTGCATTTTTTTTTTTCATTGCTTGCTTCTTGTAAATTTAAATGTGGCTAAAGAGGAAAGCTTCAGACACAATGCGAAGAAGAAAAGGTGCTGTGTGAGGTTACTTCTGCATTCTCACAGTTACCTTTTATTTTTAGATGAATGCCCTATTGTTAGGGGAAAAAAAGTGTTTCTATTTTTAAGCCTCTGTGTCAAACCTGCACTTAGGATCCCCAGCACCATGCATAATCCAGCAGCATTGCTTTTAATGAACCTGTACAAATACACTCTCTCCTCCTTTGGCATTCTAATGCTATACTGCATATACACCTAATAATCTTAAACATTTTTTTTTCTTTTTTTTTTTTTCAGTTAATGCATACGTCTGCTGAGGTCGATGTGAATTTTGACTGCCTTCGGCAAGCTCAAAGACTATGCTCCCAGACTTCAGCTGGTGGTGTGTCTGCTAAGGGGATTCATTCTGCGAT
>NW_009622021.1:0-3502 GCF_000690535.1 Cariama cristata | reverse complement strand
GTGGCGGCGGGGCCCACCCCCGCCGGGATGCTTTGCTGCTCAGGTCCCGGGGGGCTGGTGCGCGTCTGCCTGGCTGCTGACCCAGAGCAGCTGGGTGCCAGCAGCGTTGGTGCCGTGGGAGTCACTATTTTAACATCGGTGCGTGGTGTTAAAGCCTATCAGCCGGTCGTGAATATTTGTGTTTCTGGCTTTTTAGTCCTATTCCGTTTCCTAGAAATGGACACGAGCCCCATCCAAGCAACTCAGTGCTGGCTCTATGAACTGGGTGTACTGTGTTAACTGAAACTTACTGTCCCAGCTCTGATAAAATTGCCATTTCAGAGCTGAAGAGAATTCCTCTGACGCCTCTCTTGTTTTCCGCTTTCCTCTCTTTCATGCTCTCTTTCTATATATAGTAGCAGACACACCCCTGCTTCCTTGTGATAAAGATTTCGCTGACAAATTTGGGAATCTGTTATCCAAGAAAGAGAAAGTGGAGATGAATTTGACCTTCCTGAAATCAGAGAGTTTTCTTTGAAAGCTCCTGTGCTATTTTGAAATGGTGCGTTCTTCCCAGCCTGCCTCCAGTACGTTGCTTTGGACAAATCACTTCAATTTGCGTTTCCTTTGCTGCATCCTTTTAAGTTGAATTTTCAAACCTCTGTGAAGGAACTTGTTGCAAAAAAAATTGTTGGAAAAATGCAAAGTATTGTTCGTTACTGTATATTTAGATTTTTTTTATTTATTTTATGTTTAGAGGCAAGGGCGAGGAATGTTTGGCGTATGTATACATGAGTAGGAGTAAAGAGGATGGAACATTAGTAATTGAAGGGTTTGAGGAGGGGACAATGTGGGATTTTGTTTTTCTGATTTGTTTTCCTTTTGTTGTTGATGTTGCCTCTTCCAGAGGAGACAGGGCTCCCGGTGAATCACTGCAGGCACACTAGTTTATCTGAATCACGGCGTGTGTCATCTGTTTGGTGGCCCATTTTGCTTCCCCTGCTCTAACGTAGCCGTGCGGTTTGTTCCCTTGACCACCAGCAGAAGCTATGAGGAAGGAGAAAAGCGAGCAGCAGCAGCAGGCTCAGACAAAACCAAGTAGTTTTAAACTCAGCCCGTTTCCACCGGTAGGGTCCCACCTTTCTCTGCTTTCCCCGTTGGCTCCTACCCCGGGATATTTTTTGCACCTTTTGGATTAACTCGAATCTGCCATGGGTCACTAAAGCTTCACTGCCAAGACCCGGACAGCTGCTTAAGTTTCATCAAGGCATCAGACTTGACATGGTAAGGTCAGCGGGTGCGATGCTGTCGGGAGCCAGTGCTCCGGAGCTGGTCCGCACGCAGCCTGGCCCTGGACCAAAGCCCAGAGCCAAACCCGCTCCCTTCGGTGAAGGATGCAGCCCCAGACACTTCGCTGAAAATCGGGTCCCCTGCAGCCGAGGGGTCACTCTCAGCCTCAGCCGTAGCTTTAGGTACCGGTATTTTTGTGGGATGCAAAGCAAAGGGTCTTTGGGCACACGGGAATCTCCTCTGCCGTCAGCGGGAGCCGGCGCAGCAGCGGCACGGCGCCGGGAGCCCTCCTTCCTTCCTGCCGAGGAGCTGAGCGCTCGTTTCCAAACTTCTCTTATTTTGACCAATCTCTGGGTCTCCATGAAGTCATTTCAGTTTGACACCCAGAGCATGCAGAGCGTGTTCGCCGTCTTGTGCAATTCCCTCCTCCCTGTTTTGGAACCCGGTTTGTATTTTTTTGGGGTACGAGCGTAAGCCGTATGTGTCCATTCCACAAAGGAAACTCTGGCCTGCGCACCGATGATACTCTGCTGTGTTTACCTGTATTTCCTTTGCCGTGTCAGAGATCTTGACGGTGCAGTTTCGCTCTGACTCACCCTTGCTTACTGCTGTGGAAATGCATTGACTCTGCAGTACTACGAAGCGGTTGCATGAATGAATAAAGCACCTTTTCCTAAAGAGTGTCCGGGGGACGTGGGTGTATTTCTAAACCTTTAGGAAACAGCTTTCATGTTTGCCAAGAAGCTAATTTCAGGAAGGAAAGTGTGTTACTCAAAAGCCATTCATACACTTTTACCCCACCTCCCACAAACTTCTAAGAGCGGCATGTTCACCAGAAATACTCGGCAGGACAGCAGAGCTGCGTTTCTGCTGTAAAACAGAGGCATTTAGGTAAACGCCTTTCCCCCACACCGTGGCACGCGGAAAGGTTTGTCCTGGACGTGGTCCTGGGGACCCTGCGCTGGCTGGACCCTCCCTAGGCAGGGCTTGGGCTCGGTGGTCCTCAGAGGTCCCATCCTCTGGAGCAGGGTGGCATCTCACGCTTCTTACTAGAGGGGCTGCCCGTGTGCAGAACTTTTCTTATGTTGGCAAGATTTTATGTAATTTTTTTTGCCTCCTTGGTCTCTGTCATTGCTTTCGGACAAAGGAACATTGTGTATTTTATGCACTATCTATTCTAGATATAGCTTGGAGGATCCCCTAGATTTCCAGACTGTCATAGTGGTGTGTTTGTTTCTTTCCTTTTCAAAAATTCCCCATTTCTCATCCCTTCAGATTCAGGAGATCTGCTGTCGGTGACGCCCCGGGGGAAGCAGAGGTTTGGTGGCCTTTTCTTCACGTTGTGTGAAGAGCAGTTTTGAAGCAATGGCATTTACTCTCTCAGCAGCCCCATCGCTGATGACTAACAGGTCCGGATGGCTGAAGCATAAAGTGGGCCCCTTTTTTTTTTTTTTCAAGATTTTTTTTTTTTTTTTTTTTTGCTGGCAAGGCATGACGTGGGATTTTTCACTTCTGGAAACCTGCTCTCTCGTACCCTTGTCGGAATTTGCAATGTGACTCATATTGACCTCAACAGGTAAATCCCAAATTACTCTTTGGAAATTTAAACAATGTCATTGTTTTGTCTTGTAACATCGAAGTGTCTAGAAATAGGTTACTAATCATGAATAGAAGACGTTGTTGTGACCTCCAATGTGACTTCTAATATGACATAGAGAGAGCCTTACATAAGAAGTTCTGTTTGATCCAAATCAAGCTGGAATCATCACCTTAAAGCATCAAGTAACGGAGACTTCCTCCCATCTGTAGATTCAATGTTTTGGTGATTAACTTAACTGAGAAATATTTGCACTTTTAAAATTGCATACATAAAACTCCCAATATTTGGAAGTCTGCTGCAGCCACTAGAGAATAACATCTCTATTTAATGTCCTGCTCTGGGATTTCAGGGTGCCCTCTGCCAACCCAGAAGAGCGTGCTGTGCTTTTTTCCCCAGGTTGCACGTACTTTGCCATTTTAAGCCACTCTGTGAGGGGTGTGCGGGGTCATGGGTGAGGTCGGTGCTGCTGCAATACCCTCTTGTCACTGGGTCTTCTAACGAGCCCATTGATGCAGCGTCAGGCCATCTGCCAGGTGAGTGAGGCTGCCTTTGTCCATGTGAGGGCATTTCCCGCTCTGCAAGGGAGCAGTTACAAACAAGGTGTTCTTATCATAGAATCACAGAATGGTTTGG
>NW_009622020.1:0-559 GCF_000690535.1 Cariama cristata | reverse complement strand
TGTCGCATTCCCTTCCCACGGGAGATCCCTTTGGAAATCGCGCTCCCTCGCACCCCGGCTATTTCTTTTTTTGTTTGTTTTCGGTTTGTTCCGAGCCGTGCCGCCTTCCTTGCTAGCTATGGGTTTAGTTGTTTATAGCTCCCTTCTCCAGCTCCCTCCTGCTCTCTTGGTTTTTTGTTGCCTTTTTTCTTTTTTTTCCCCCCCCCTTGCCTGGTGGAGTCCTTGCAGCTCCTAATTGTCCTGCCTTAGTGTGGAGCTCCAGTGCTGGGGGTCCTGAGGCCAGCGAGAGCACCATCTGCGTTTTAATGAGTTACTTCATGTGCCAACAGTAATTTTCCTACATTCAGCTAGGTCCTGTCTGATCTTGCGACCGTAACAAGGGGGAGCGAGTGGGGGGCGGGAGGGGGTGGAGAAGGGGGAATCGCAAACCCTTTCCCCCCTTTCTGCGCTCTTTTTCTACCGACGGCGGAAAAAATAATAAATATGTATACATATATTTGTACAAAGCAGTAGTGTGGCTCTCCTCGCTCTCGAGCTAGCCTGAAAGCGATCTTATTAG
>NW_009622019.1:7939-8234 GCF_000690535.1 Cariama cristata | reverse complement strand
TTTTTTTTCAAAACTAAAAGCTGGGGAAATTCATCCCTAGCCTGGCAGAGCAGTCGCTGGTCTGATGGCAGAGCTGGGAGGAGCGAGGCCAGCAGCTGATCGTGTCCCTCAAGTGGTTGTAAAGGAAGGAATAGTGATTTTATTTATTTATTTAAACTATTATTTTTTTTTTTAAGTGTTGCTGGTGAGAGCGTTTCCCTCTGCCTGGGGACGATGCTGCTACACCAGCTCTTCCCCTGCTGCAGCCCAGGGCAGTGCCATCCTCGGCAGGGACCCGCCTGCCGGGGGCTCCCGG
>NW_009622019.1:7256-7763 GCF_000690535.1 Cariama cristata | reverse complement strand
GGCGGAGGTGGGTGGGAAGAGGCAGCATCGCGCGGCCGGCGCAGCAGGCTCAGAGGAGCTCCTCCAGCGAGGGCTGCCTGCTTGGTCAGGTACTCGCTTAAAAGAGTTTTTCCCTCTGTGCGAAGCTGACATCTGCTAAGGCCGAGCAGCTCGTTCCAGCGAGGGTTTATTCCTCCTGACAGCTCTGAGAGCCAGTACGCTTTGCCATTTGGTAATGCACTTATAATTTAATAAATGTTCTCTTTGAGATCTTAATTTTAAAGGAGTTTCACCATGTATTTTAAAGTCTCTGGACTGATGATTGATGGGTTTATTCTCTTCACAAATGCTTCCTTAGAGCAGGTGCCTTTTCTAAGTGGATTGCTCCACGTACAGAAATAAGCTGCTCTCAATCACAGTTGTGTTTTACAGCTCGGGCTTTACGTCTGTGTTGTGTGTGCCAGGTAATAGATTTGTTTTTTTTTTCCTAATTTCACATTGCGTGTGAAGGCCATGCTGGGGCTGCCC
>NW_009622019.1:5123-7225 GCF_000690535.1 Cariama cristata | reverse complement strand
GCCCCCGACGCGCCCGTCGCACGGGAGGGATGCCCCCCTGTCCAGCCTGCCTCATGCGGAGCATCTCGCAGGCAGGAAAATGAAGACGCATTTCAATTTGAAAAGAAATCTGAAATCTTCTGGCAACAGTATAGCCGGTACCTGAGAGCAGAGCAGAGGCGGAGGGAATTGAGGAGAAGAGCCAAGACAGAAGGGGAAAAGAAGATCTCTTGCATCTCCTTGCTGGGGCTGGGTTTCCAAGCACCTGCAGCCAGCTGGCCCCAGCCAGCCTGATGGAGAGACAGCGGTGGGTCGGGGGACCGGCCCGCCCCGCAGTGCCTCGACGCTGGAGGCATCTCCCGGTACTTGGCAAGCGCGCACATCCCCACCGGTGATGTCTACGAGGGGGCGGCCGCATCCCTGACCTGCGGAGCCGGGGTTTCTCACCCCCAGCCCTCGCCGGCACCATCCAGCGCACCTCCAGTTTGCTCACTGGCTGATATTATGACTTATAAACGGGTGTTTTCAAGGCCGCTTATCCTTTATTTCGTAGAGTCCGGATCGCCAGGGCTTGAGCACGGCGCCATGGGCAGAGAGCAAGCGCGTGGTCCACGCAGCCCGCGAGCATCCAGGGATGCTCGGCTCGGCTTGGCTGGAGGCGTTAGGGCAGCGCCTGCCGCATCGCCAGCTCCGCTAACCGAGTCTCTTGAATACCGAAAAAATCGAAAGGTGTTGGAAACGTGTTCCCAGGACAGCGAGCTTTCCGGAAGGATTGAAGAAGAAAAGGTGTTTGGAACTGGCAGGCAGGCTCCCAAAAATGGCAACAATGTGATAATTTTTTCATCATGTCATATTACAGAATGGCGTGTTTTTCCCAGATCATTATTCATCATCTCTTCAAACCTCCCAGCATGAGTCAGAGTGATTTTCTAAATTCAGGCTCTCTTTTAAGAATATTAACAACTTTAAATCTACAATATATTTTCCGTCAAATCAGAAAGTCACTTGTACGCATCTGCGGTTTACTCTCTTTTGCCTTTTTGGAGGCAGCTTATTACCATTTTTACCAGTGCCATAAATTTAACTCGTTTTATTTTCGCTGTTCTGGATGAAGTTATTGGGTTGTTTTCTTTATCAACACTTACTCACCATAATTTATGTCTCTGTTTAAATGGGGTTATCGGTACAATTCCATCTTTGTAAAATTATCTGGCAAACGTTTTTGGGCTGATTATTAATGTGCTTAAATAGTACATTTCTTGCTTTTTTTTAAACATTCCTTGATGGAAAAATGACAGAAAGACAGGGGCCAGTCAGAATATTGTTCATCTAGTTAATCATCTCCTGCGCTCTCTTTATTGCCTGTTGAAAATACTGCCGTCCCGATGATTCGGGGGAAACAAGTCTGGAGCCTTCTGCACATTTTAACGTGAGAGGAGTTTCCATGTGTGCTCTTAGCTAATGTCGTGGTAACGGGAGAGTCCCACTGTGATAAAAATCTGAAAATAATGAATATTTATGTTGAAAGAGCTACACTTCTTCAGGAAATACACGATTTCTTAAAAAAAAGCTACCTTATATCTCCTCAAATTCTTCCTATGACTGAGCCTGTCACAGCAAAATGAGTTAATTTGCTTCAGCCCAGTGGCTTTCACTGTGTGAAAATTCAGCTGTGAAAGGAACAGAAGAATAAATTAAGTATCCCATCTTTAGCCGGGAAGAGTTACACCCAGTTACACGACACTTTGTAAGCTGGCATTTACTGTGGCTATTTTTCCCATCGTTTCATGACCGCCAGCCTTCATCTGCCCTCGCCTCCTCCTCCGGATGCTTTTGCTTTCCTTCCCGTCTCGACCTCCAGCCTGACCTGCGTGCCCCGGAGAGCCCGGGCTGGCGTGTGCCAAAGCCTTCATTCCCTGTCTTTATACAACTGCTGGGAACAGTAAGGAAAACTCCCGAAGGCGTTGGGTTGCCGCCTTGTCCTGGCACGTCCCCTCTTGCTGAGAGGGAGGGTGGATGGCAGCTGCGGGCAGGGGAGACCCCAAGGCAGCGCCCTGCCTCTGCGTGGGCATCCCCCGCCAGCCCCACGGCTTCAGCCGCCGCCGTTCTCTGTAAACTCGTGC
>NW_009622019.1:4785-5079 GCF_000690535.1 Cariama cristata | reverse complement strand
GAGCGGCGCTGGCGCCGGGGCGGTTGCGGCTCGGGCACCCGCCTTGGAGACTCGGACCCTCTGCGGCTCAGTTTGAGGACAAGCAGCAAAGTGAAGCAAACTCATAAATTAGGGAATAAGTCAGCAAGAGGCGTGAAATACGTTCTCGTTTTCTTTACAGTGCGTTCGGGGAGCTGTTAGACCTTTATAACTCACGCTCTGCAGGTACTGCAGAAAGCTGAAGTGCAAAGCCAAATTTCCGTCGGTGGGAGGGGACCCTTTCCAGGCCCCCGTTTTGTTGAGCTGGCGTCCTGT
>NW_009622019.1:4449-4654 GCF_000690535.1 Cariama cristata | reverse complement strand
GCGGAGGGAGAGGTACCGGTTGCTCCTAAAATAGCGGGAGTGATCACCGGGGACACGGGAGGGTTTTTCTTCATCTGTTTCCAGGCCAGGGCCCATCTCATTTTTCCCAGGTAGCCGCTCTTACCGGGCGGTGGTTGGGATGCGCGGCGGTCATTGCCTCACTGATGAGGTCACCTGCCGGGTGACCACCGCTCCCTTGGGAACC
>NW_009622019.1:2783-4383 GCF_000690535.1 Cariama cristata | reverse complement strand
TCGCTGCGGCTGGCCTTTTCCCTGCCCAAGTGAACACCGCCTCGTTAGAGCGGTGGCTTTTTCCTCAGAAATCCCCAGCGGACTGCGGGCGTCCCTGGGAGCCTCAACGGCGACAGCTCGGGGACAACTGGGGTCCCCTTACAGGACGAGAGCAAGACGTGGTCACCTCTGGGCAGGGGGGCGATTGCTCTCGTAAGTTGGTGGCACTGGCATCCTGTGTCCGGCCAGGGCGGGGATGGGTGGTGCTGGAGGGGCGGGGCAGGGGGGGGCCGGGGGGGGGGGGGGGTTTTTTTCAGGAGACCCTCCCCGCTCCGTGGGTGCAGCCCAGAGAGAAAAGCCGGTGCCAGGCAGCGGGGCGTGCCGAGCGAAAGGCCCCGAGCTGTTCAATCTCCCACGCTGTAGCAGAACAGAGGGGTTGCCGTACGTGAAATGCGGTGGCGCGGCGAGGCTGTTCGTTAACGGCACCCGTCAGAGCTCTGCCAGACGGGTCGGAGCAGGGCACCCGCTCTGCCGTCAGCATCCACACTGCTTTGGCTGAAAGGGCAACAAGTGCCCGACATGCGTTTTACGAAAGCGCCGGCGTAGCCAGCGTGCTGCCCTTGGTGTCCTTGCTGCTTTCCAAGCCCTGGGCTCCCTCCCTCTCTGCCTGGGCACTGGGCGTATTCGTGCACCCTTTTTTTTTCCCCTACCTGTCCGTCTTTAATCTTTCAGCGTTAAATCTGACATTCAGATAGCTGTTCTGAAAACCTCTGCAATTTCTGTAGGGTTCTCCTCTGGTAACTGCAGAACTTGTAGGAAGCATTTTTGAAGCCGGTGTGGGGGCAGGCAGGGTTGGGAAGGGGTGTTTGGGGGAGGCATCCCCTTACCCTCCCGCTGACCAGAGGGCAGAGGTTTGGGCTGACTGATGCCTCCCACCTCTCTCCTTCATCCCGTCTCTCAGGATTTTCAGAAAGCCTCTTGCCTGCATCCCTGACCTCCCCTCCCTTCGCTGAATCGCAGCGCTCGTCTTTGCAAGATGCAGCGGGGCTGAGGTCAGGAAGGACTTTCCCCCCGGCCCCAGGTTGAAGCCATCCCAAACATCCCACGCCAGCTTGCTTTCTGCATCCCTCGCCATCCTAAAGGGAGAGCTGGTCTGAAAGCAGCAGTGCCGAAGGTGCTGATAGGTGTCACTTTGGGCTGTCACAGCTCGCAGCTGGTGCCTGCCCTGACCGATGGGTGCAGGGACCGATCCTGGGGTGACGGGACCCCCCCAGCCCCTTGCCGTCATGATGGAGGCTGGGTCGGTGATGCCCGGCGAGAGCACATGGCGGCCCTGCTCCCAAGTCACAGCCTGGCATGGCGCAGGATGCCCGAGAGCGGGGTACCCCTGCCCGGCCAGGCCAGCGCTGCCCACCCTCGTGCCGGCAGGCAGCAGGGTTTGGCTGTTACTCGTTATGTATTGGTACCTTTAACCTGGTGAAATGCCGACACACGAGTACACAGTTGACTCCCGTGATACCTGTGTCGCGGCAGTTGGCAGCGATGGCATCCCGGCCGGTGTCTCCGGTGTCTCAGGCTGTTGGCTTCGCCGTGGGTTGGTTTGGCGGGTTGGGCGCGGGGC
>NW_009622019.1:387-2433 GCF_000690535.1 Cariama cristata | reverse complement strand
GCGGAGCCCCCGGGCGTGCGGGGAAGTTACTCTGCATCCCGCAGCCCCTTGGCCTTTTGCTCCCTGGTTTTTGGGGTTGGGGGGGAGTGATTCTTGTTTGGTTTTTTTTTTTTGAATGAGAGAAGCCCTTTGCTGCCTTGCCCTGATGGGGGGATGCCGGCGGAGGGGAAGCGGGCGCTCTTCCCAGCCCCGCCGGCGGCCGTGCTTGGCCGGTGGATTTCTCTTCCCTTTCGCTGTGACCTGCGAACGTCGGAGCAGGCGCTCTGCCAATTTTGTGATCTGCTGCCTGCTTCAAAATGGAGGCAGGAAGGTATCCATTTTCATCAAGGAGATGACAGTGCTTCGGTCTTCCTGACCATCTGGAGAGAGGCACCTCCAGCGCAGAAACAAAGCGCGGCGCAGTAGAGAGAGCGTATAGGCAGAGGGAAGGAATGGCACCGTAAAAAATAAATTACGTGTATCAGCCCAGGCTGGTGTGGGGGGCTTTGTTTGGTTTGGGTTTTAAATGCTGTCCTGGTTGAACTAAACTAAAGCAAGAAATACCACGGATATTTTCTAAAAGGCAAGCTGCGGAAAGCTCGGCTGTATTAGTAAACAACTAGAAGTAAATGAGTGTTTTGGCACATGTACTAAGTTTATTGCACAGACAAATACAATAAGTCGGAGGAAAGGAGGAGTTTTTCTCCTGATGTGTACACATGCTGCGTTGGTGGTCTTGTGTAGATCCAGGTTTTTAATAGTCCTTTCAAGCTTCTCTGGAAAGAGCTTGATCCATGGGAATTTAATATCCCAAGACACGTTTGTAATTTTCAGTGTCCTTGATAATGCTGTTTTTCTAAATTTCGGGTTTTTTCTTAGTTTGGGAATAAAATTTTTGACTTCCTTGCAGTGCTTTGAGTTTTGTTCTTAACTGTACACGCTCACAGGAGAAAATCAGCATTGTTTCAAGTCCTTGTTTATTTTAAGCTCCGTAATGCTCTCGGAAGAACATATGTACATCTGTTTGTTCATTTTATTTACAGAAATACATAGTTTGACAAATACCTTGCAAATATCCTTGTTTAAAGCTGGAAAATGTCAGGCTGGAGTTTCTTTTGAAGCTTAAAATTTATTTTCCAGTCACACGTATACTGGGGTTTTTGTGTTCTGAGAGAAGAATTATGTGGTGTTGTGAAGGGATTTATACTGAGCAAGGTAAAAACTCAATATTTCTTTCCTGCTTCCCGCTAAAGGCATACTAAATTAGTCTTTTTTCCTTAGGTTTATGCCCCGTCAGCAAGCACTGCCGACTACAATAGGGATTCACCAGGTTATCCATCCTCAAAACCAGCAGCCAGCACTTTTCCTAGCTCCTTCTTCATGCAAGGTAAGATGCTGCTTTCAAAAGGAAATCTATTTTGCATACATTTTCTGTGTTGGTATTTTAGTTTAGATGTAGTCGAGACACTCTGGAATATCGTCTTGTGGTCCGTAGCATTACCATTAAAATGAAGACCCGTACGTCTTCGTTTGGCCGTTGCGCCTCTGAACATCTTGTTTTGATCCTGCAGCGAAGCAGCATCATGAATAACCTGCCAGCCTCTTATCATCGGAGGTGCTTGAAGCATTTTTTTCCGGCGTGTTTGTGCGGACATATATGAGGCATATACTAAACGCACACCAATTTGTGCACGTACTTCGTGCGTTGTTGGTTTATGTTAGAATGATTTTGTCTTCTGTAAAGTATAGAGTGCTACAAGCAGGTCCGTTTGCCTGCAGAGGGAATTAGAGCAACTTTTTTTAAATGAAGCTATTTCTCTCATTTGAGGCTGGGTTAATCGTTTTCGTGTATTCACAGCTACCGTGTTGTATTTCTCGCGATGATCATGTGCAAGTACGGTGACGTTTGGTATAAATTAGGAAATGAAATTCCTAGAGTTTGAAAAGATCCACACGCAATTAGGGTACTCATCTTTTGCCACATTTAGGGCAAAATAATTAGTTTTTAAACACTTCTACATCTATTCTGCTTTAGGCTAAGTAAAGGGTAAGTAAATCTGTTTAATT
>NW_009622019.1:0-369 GCF_000690535.1 Cariama cristata | reverse complement strand
ACTGCTAGGCTAAAGTATTTGCAGGGCAAGGGGTTGGATTTTATTCTATATACCTATATATACACTTTCCAATTCCAACCCTTAGGGGGAAAAAAAACCAAAACAGCAACCCACTTTTGTGTCCCCGCCACCTGAAGGTCACGGGTGCTGCTCAGCATCCCTGGGGACGGCTCAGCTCCCTGTCTCAGGGTGACCGGGCCATCTCCCACGGAGCTCTGCCACGTCTCCGGCCCTTCATTCGAGGATGCTGGAGTCTGGGTTTCCGTTAGGCAGCCGGCGCGGGAGGACGAGCTGGCTGCCCGCGAGGGAGCAGCGGCAGGCAGGACCGGCAGGGATGCGGGCAGGAAGGACCCCTGGACCCTCCTGCCC
>NW_009622018.1:903-1224 GCF_000690535.1 Cariama cristata | reverse complement strand
TTCATTTCAAAAACTGATACCCCCCGCTTTGCCCATCTCTCTTCCCAAGTCCGAAATAGCTCCGGCGGTGTCCGCTCGGCTCTTCCAGAAAGGATCGTTCGATATTTCTCTGCGAGCTGTGGGATGTCTGATGTTAGTGAGCACATTAAACAGGGGTATAAATTCGTAATGAGAGCCCTGCAATGAATGGTTCTTATCATTTATGGATGGAATAATTAAAGATACTGTACTCAGAGGTTTGACGTGGTCCTGTAACTTGTCATCCGTGGAAGTAGGGGAATAAGTAGAATTGAAACAGCTTCAATTTGGGCCGTTGAGGCA
>NW_009622018.1:603-840 GCF_000690535.1 Cariama cristata | reverse complement strand
CCAGTGCCGGCGGTGCTGTGGGGATGTCCCCGTTCCTTCCCCCTTCTTGGCTCCCAGAGAGAGCGAGCCCGGGCTGTTGGGAATTTGGAGATTTAAGCTTTTTCGATGACTTCCCTGCCCTTGGAAGTTGCCTGCTGGCAGAGCTGCCCCTGGGGCTCCCACCCGCTGCTCGGCCCTGGTGTGGGGCTGTGCCGTGCCCAGGCATGGCATGGCATGGCATGGGACGGCCCAGGGGGG
>NW_009622018.1:0-530 GCF_000690535.1 Cariama cristata | reverse complement strand
CCTTGCAGGCGCCCCCCCATAGAGTGCATGCACAGGCCATTCCCCGGTGCATGGGGCTGCAGGGGGGGCTGGCCATGGGGCACCCAGTCACCCCTGGGACCCCCACAACATCCCAGGGTGGGGGGCAGAGCCACTTCTCCCAGCACCACATCCTCCGTCCTATTTTAACTCCGATCATCTAAAATACTGTAACTATGGCAACCGCTGCAGGTGAGACTCATTACAGTTAATCCTCTAATTACTAACTACCTCTTCAATCAGTTGTAATTACTTTGGGGACACAGTTAACCTCTCATTAGAAACGCATGGCCACGTTTTACCAAAAGCACAAACAGTGACGTGCCTGGTAATTTAGCACCGCGGCACTCAAGGCCACTCTCCGTCTTTTATGCCGGCACAATCTCATCCCTGTCATTAACCAGGAATGGTTGTCATGACAATTAATCATTCAATCCCTCATCAGCAACTTTTGCCAAATGTCACCCGGCTCTTGATCAAATGAGAAGGGAAAATTAAATGAATCAGTTCAG
>NW_009622017.1:1662-1915 GCF_000690535.1 Cariama cristata | reverse complement strand
CAGCAGCGCGCAGCTCCCCGGAGCTTCTCGCCACGCGCCGATCCCCTCTGAAAATGAATTATTATCAGCCCAGACAGAAAAGTTAATACCTTTAATATCTCCCCGTCCCTCCGGACACATGGAAATCCCATATACTTAGCACTTTCCTTTAATCCATCTTAGCAGGGGAACTGAGGGAAATACCCAGCATAAGCGTTCAACAAGCCCGGGTCTCCCGAGGGGTTCCCAGCACGGCTCCTGCACCCCCGTTTGC
>NW_009622017.1:1183-1513 GCF_000690535.1 Cariama cristata | reverse complement strand
GGGGGGGGGGCGGGGCCCTTTTTGCCCAGCCGTTAACCAGCACTCACCCACCCATTCCCCACCATGGTCCGGGATCGGGCTTTTGCTCCGCAGGATTCGTGGTGGCAGGAGTGATGGCCAAAGCCAGAGGGTCCCGGCAGAGCCTGCACCAGCCCCCCGAGACCCTGTGGTCCTGGCTGGGCGTGCAGAGCAGAGGCGGGGTGATGATCTGAGGGCTCCAGCCATGTCCAAATTACTCTGAACACAATTAAAATCTGCTCCCACAGATGGGAATTCGGCAGATGAGCGGAGAAAAGGCTTGATTGAATCAAGCACCTTCTTTCTTTCAGA
>NW_009622017.1:599-1082 GCF_000690535.1 Cariama cristata | reverse complement strand
TGCCGTGGGAGTCCCCTCCCACAGCATCCCTGGGGACCGCAGACCCCACTGCTGTCTCCCGGGCCCCAACCTCATCCCCACGCCCCTTCCCCACTTCCCCAGCGCAGCAGCTGTGAGGGACAAGCTGGAAACTCCTAACAGGCAGCCCAGAAACCATCCAGTGAAAGAGGGACGGACGGGCGGACAATAAGGTCTGACAGCAGGAGGGAAGGTGAAGCGAGTCCCTCCCTCCCTGCACATCCCAGCCCTTCATCCTCCTCTTCTGCCTCACTGCTCACCCCCTCCACCCCAGCTTGTCACCCCACAGTCCCCCTGCAGGGAGGGGGCTCCAAGACCCCTGTGCCAAGGGACACCCGTCCAGCTCGTGTCCACGGGGCACTGGGCTGTGCTGGACGCAGCAGTCGCCCTGGGACACCCCGGACAAGGAGAAGGACACCACCAGCACCGTCCGCAGCCCCAGAATTGTGGCAGGACGCACGCCCC
>NW_009622017.1:0-535 GCF_000690535.1 Cariama cristata | reverse complement strand
AGGGACAGGGACGGCACGGCAGAGCGGACGTCAGATGAGAGACAGACAGGGAAGCGCTCTGGGTGACGGGTCAGTCAGAGAAGGGAGATGCGGTTTATCTCTCCTGCCTCTGCCGAAAAACGAGGGGGGTGTGATGGAGGGGGAGAGCAGCTCCTGGGGGCAGCGAAGCCCTTTGGCCACGAGAGCTGCCCGGGAGAGCTGAGGCTGGGCCGTTGGGCACGGGGTGCCTCGGTGAGGAGGGGAGGAGGCGAAGGCATCTCGGGGCTCGGTGTTTGCAGAAACAAGTGACGGGTGTCATCCAGTCACGCCTTCGCTGGGGCCAGATGTCTCTTGGTCGGTCCGGGCACCTTGCGCGGCCTTTGCACAGGACGGGGCGGGTGGTCGGTACCGGGTGGGCTGTGGAGTGGGCCCCCACGTGGGAATCCGAGAGCTGAGTGTGTGCAGAGCTGTGGAACAAGCATTCACCTGTGCTTTTGCAGAGTGAAACGCAGCCTCACGCTGAGCTGACACGCAGCTCCTTGGCCAGCTCAGCCCC
>NW_009622016.1:4322-4527 GCF_000690535.1 Cariama cristata | reverse complement strand
GGGGCAGAAGGAGCCCGGGGGGCACAGGGGGAGCCGGGGGCCACAAAGTCCCGAGGTGCCCAGAGGGTCGCTGGGCACCCCGAGGGGGACAAGGTTGGGTGGGCACGGTGCCCCAGAGGGACACGGGTGAGAACCGAGACCCCCGCTCAGGACACGGGGCGCAGGGCTAGCCCGATGCCTCGCGTCACCACCAAACCACCGACAC
>NW_009622016.1:0-4274 GCF_000690535.1 Cariama cristata | reverse complement strand
GGGAGCGTGTGGGGTCCGGGCACGTCAGCACCCGTAGGCCCTTTCTGCCACTGTCATGGGAGGCAGGGGCTGTCGACACCCTGGCACACGAAATCACCGCTTCCCTGAAGCTGTCCGCGCTGGCACCACGCTTGCGACTCATTTCCAGGCTGATGGGACGGCCTTCTGGGTGGTTGCGGCAGGCTCAGCACGGGGGTTTCCAGCCAGGGGGCAAGAGCGGGGCCGTGGCAGCCGCCGCTTTGTGAGGGGAGCCATGGGGGTTATTTCTGTTGTGCCCATTCTTTGTCTCGTGTCCCTTTCCCCCCTGCCATCAAGGGCTGCCTGCGGCAGCAGGAGATGCCAGCGCTGCTGGGACTTGCTGCTCTTCCCAGGGATGAAGGAAGATGCTTTACATCCCGATGCACCGTCCGGAATTGTCCTCCAAGTGCCCTGTTGCCCTCGCGCGGTGGGGCTGTGGGTCCCAGCTGTGTACACGGACTTTTCCTCCAGCTGAGAAGGGCACTGCCTTGCACTGTTGGGGGGACTTTGGTCCCAGGAGGGGCTGAACACTCCGAAAACAAAAACGGGCTCCTCTGCCCTCGTCACCTAGCCAGCCTCAGCCCTCCCAGACTCCCGCGGTTACGCTGGCCCTGTGCCTTACCCAACAGCTCCTTCCTCCGACTGTGCGTCTCCCACTCAGTTTCGACATTAGCTGGCCCTGGCCAGCTTGTCCCGGAGCTTTCGTCGTTCCCACCCTCCAGCCAGCGTTGCCTCCTCCCAGCACAGCCCCGGCTGCCTTGCACCGCTGCCGGGCGGCTTTCCTGGCCTCCAGCAGGTCCCCCCCGGGTGGGACTGCACAGCACCCACACTTGGACCAAACTTCCCCCCCGGGCTTGGCCATTTGCCCCCCTCCCTGCCAAGCAGACATACATGAACGGGACGAGACTTGACTTAGGGTCCAGATAATGTTTATGAGCAAAGACAAGCAATTACACTCTGGCAGGAGCATAAATACAGGAGTGGAGTCCCTGCGCTAGCCCTGCCAGGCCCTTCCCAGCTCCCTCGGTGTCTGGGTGCCACATCGGTGGCTCTGCCCCTCCTTGAACACCCGTCCCAGCACTCGGCTGACAGCCCCAAAACGTGGGGTTGGGCCATGCAGGCATGCCGTGGCATTCACAGGCGCTCAGCCCCACACCACTGCCTGGAGACGGCTGAGGAGGAGGTGGCCCTTGTGCAGCAAACTCAGCATAGCTGGGTCGAGGGGCTGGGTTTGGGGGGCAGCTGCCCCCGCACCAAGGGGAAGACCCTCCTTGGGCTGGGCAGGCACCAGGGCCCCATGCCAGCGGGGTCTCCAGGGAGCTGTGCTTGAGTCACCCCTTTAGGGTCTGCTGCCCAGGAGCCAGCACCACCAGCCCACACGCACCCTGATGGGCACCCCAGTATCCCGTGTCTCTCTGGGGCTGCTCTGTGTCCCTGTGGGGAGAGGACCTGCCACCCTGCCTGCCAGCGTCCCCAGGGACATCCTTCTCACGGCCACGGTGGGAAGTGTCCAGGCTCACACAGATGCCAAGGGGGCAACCCTGCCGAGGCCCAGCTCCCCCAGGGCAGAGAGAGGAGCAGTGCATGCCCCAGGCTAGCCCTGTCCCCTGCCTGGGTGCTGTCACCTGCCATCGGTGGGCACAGCAGCATAGGGGTCCCCTGAGTGCTTCCACGTCTCCCCTGGGGACCCCCACCCTTGGCACAGCCACAGGATGGCAGAGAAAGGAGGGTGCCAGGCATAGGCAGCAGGACCCAGGGGCTCAGCTCCCCTCCAGCAACGTGGGGTACTGGTAGCCCCACTCCAGGACCCCCACAATGAGGGACAGAGCTGGGGGCCGCAGAGGAAGGGCAGCCCCCCAAGCTGGGGGCATTGTCTGCAGATGAAAGACCTGCTCAGCCCTTCCCCTGCCAGCTGTGCACCCTGTCTCTAACACCCAGGTGGGACAGTCCCAGGGTGAGTTTCCCCATGCTCCGGGGTCCCACCATGCCCTCTCCCCTGGACACAGCCCAGGCTTCCTTGGGGGATGGGCTCCCCGGCACAGCGGGGGCTCCCCCGGCTGGCAGCATGCCCTGGGTGATGCCCCTCAGTATGTCTGGGGCGTGAGGATGAAGAGTCGGTCTTCCTCCTTGCGGATCCACTTCATGAGCTTGTTAACAGCACTGATGGCACCGGCCTTGGTCCCCAGGGGACTGTAGCATATGTAGAGCTCAAAGGCGCTGGTTACCTGGGCGAAGAAACAGGGTACATGCTGGGAACACATATGTGCCCCACTTGGGGCTAGCACTGCATCTTGTCCTTCCATGGGCTACCGGGAACGGGCACAGGGGCTCCAGTGCAGGGACGGGAGATGGCAGCGGCGTACCCTAAATGGGTAGCATCTGGTTTGCTCAGAAGTGGGAGGACCAAACCCCAGGGTTTTCTCCCAGAGTGGGTTTTCTCTGCAGTACTAGGGAGCTCACGACAGCACGTGGCACAGCCCTTGGTGCCGGGGCTCACCAGCCCCTGCTGTTATCCCTGCCCATCCCTCCCTGGCATAGAGGTGCACGGGGGCAGGTTCACCCTGAAAAGGACCATGCACAGGCTGGGGGCCACCCTGTGGACCCCAGAGCTGGTGCTGTGTTGTGCCACCACCCTCCTACTGCACCACGCAGGACTGGAGAAGACGAGCTCACACAAACCCTGCAGATGGCCCTTACCCAAGCCAGGAGGTTCTCACGGGGGCCCGTGAAGTAGATGTTCTTCAGGGGGCGCGAAGAGTTGTGAGCCCGGCTGTGGAGGTACTGGTAAAGCCCCAAGAGCCTCTCCTTCTCCTCCTCCTGCACGTAGGGTGCCTCAATCTCGGGACTGCAGGAACACAGCACCCCGTTAGCTCCCTGGAGAAGGGGATTTGTGAAGGCTTGCCCCACGCCACAGCCTTGGCCCAATGGTTGCCCGGGGGCCTCACCTGGTGAAGAGCCCAGAGCTCTTGGACTTGTAGATGAAGTGCCGGAGGTCGGGGATGCCCACCTGGGCAACGCTGTAGAAGGGGGTGCGCAGGGCCTCCTGCAGAGCGTGGTGTACCCCCCTCCGCCGCAGGCGCTCCTGGAAGCGCCGCTTACAGTCAGAGACGGTGAAGAAGTCCTCACGGTCAGTGGAGACCAGCAGGAGGCACAGGTCCATCTCCTGCTCCAGGTAGGAGATGTGGGCATGGAAGAAGCCGCTGGAGTTGAACTTGGGAAGGCAAATGGGAGTCCAAGCTTCACCCTCCCGGAAGGACGAAGAAGAGCTGATGAGGTTGAAGAGCAGATGGAGGTCAATGGGGTGGAGGAACTGATCCTTCTTCCTCACAAGAGACACCAGCTGGTTCCCTGACAGGAGAATGGAGAAGACCAGGCTCTTGGCCTTGGCCTGCTGGAGGCTGGTGCTGACAGCGTCCCGGACGCTGGCAGCCAGGGGCAGGCAGCGCACGGCGCCCATGAGGAAGCTGGGGTCCTGGGCCATGAGGTCCAGCAGGTTGTCAGTGATGCGCTCGGAGCCGGCCAGGAGCCTGCGCAGATCGTAGTTCTGCTTCTGCTGGAAGATGTGGTTGAGTTGGGTCCAGGTGAGCAGGCTCAGGATCTGGTAGTAGATGTAGAGCAGCTCATGGGCGATCTCCTGCTCCGACTGCCGGGTTCGCGCCACTGCCACCAGCACCAGCGGGCTCTTCCGCACGAAGACCACCTTGTAGCCATCTGCTTGAGAGGGAGTCCCCAAGGGGACCGGGGACAGAGCTGTAAACCTGGCTCTCTGGGGCTGCAAGGGGAAGCCAGGCTACAGCCTCTCCCCCAGCAACCAATCTGCCCCTGCGGACAGCTAATGTGGCCCATGGTGGTAGGGGCATCGCCAGGCAGGCTGTGACGCCTCCCTGTCCCACTCCCCCCCCAAGGGCAATACCTGCATGGATGGACCGGATGGCATTTTTCTCAGCCTCCAGGAAGGACACCAGGGCCATCATGACACCCATGGTGCTGGAGAGGGCCTCCTCAGAGCCGTAGCGGGAGTACACAGGCTTGCCCGCCTCGCTCAGCACAAAGACGTGCTTCCGGTGCATGCGCCAGGCATCCATGGTCACGTCCTCCTCCTCCTTCCCTGACAGCACTGAGTCGCGATGGGTGGTCTGTGGGGATGGCTCTAGCTTCCCCTCCTTGCTCTGCCTCATCTCCTCCTCCAGGTCGAGGGCCATGCCTGTAAGCTGCGTGCTCAGCTCGCTGAAGTCCTTGCTGATCTGCTCCATGCT
>NW_009622015.1:284-1300 GCF_000690535.1 Cariama cristata | reverse complement strand
GCCGTGTGCGGCCGCACCCGTGGCTTCGTGTCGCAGTGCCGGGTCCGGAGGTGTCGGCCGCGATGGCAGTGACCTCGCTGAGGGAACGCGTCAGGTAGTTTCGGAGGCCTGTGACGCCTTTGGGGCACCGTTTGCTTTCAGCCCCCTTTGACGCCTTTCAAAGGCTGTGCCAACCCCTCAAGTGTACCCTGCCACCGCTCGAACCCGCGAGGAGTTTGCCGTGGTGTTGACCCTCGTGTTCCTCCCTCCGTTGTCTTCACCGGGGAGCGGCCTCGGAGAGCTCAGGCCACCTGAGCCATAACCAAGCAGGGCTGATAAAAATCTAAAAAATACCGTGCCTTCTGTAGCCTGCCCCATGACAACGTGCCCCAACCTTTTTAACCTCTTAAATTGTTATTATGATGTGCCCCAAGGCCTTGCTGCTAAGAAGGCTAGAAAAGAACAGCATTGATGTTGGTGATACTTTCCAAAAAGCCGCCCCTGGCTCCCTTAGCAGTGCCTGCAAGGGCATCTCGCCCACAACCCTCAGCCTTGCGCTGCGGAGTTCACCTCCCCTCCAGCCCAGCTTGGCGCAGCCTCAGGGCGCTTTCTCCTGCTCCCGCAGAGGGTTTTTCGGTGCAAATCTCTCCTTCGGTAAGAGACGCCGGGTCTGTGCCTCAGCCTGCCTCTGAGCAGAGGATTTCCAACCTCTGCCAGCCACTGGGGCTGCAAAGCCGCTGCAGAGGATCGGAGGGTCTGGTGAGCTGTAGCAAGTTGACAAACTGCTTTATTTTGGAACGCAAACCCCACGTACCTTTAGGGGCTAACAAACCCCAGGGCAGTGTGTGGGAGATAGCATTGAGCAGCTGGTGTGGGGAAAAATAGCCGTCAGGTCCATGTGTGACTTGGGGCTTCTACTCATGCATGCATTTAGGGAGGGTGCACCTGCAGCAAAACTGGTTTTTTTCTGGTTTATAGTGGATCAAAGAAAACTTCGCTCTACAGAAAGTGGCTTTGCTTTGCAAAGGGCGGTTCAA
>NW_009622015.1:0-214 GCF_000690535.1 Cariama cristata | reverse complement strand
GAAGACGCATTATTAGTAGCTGGGAATTTTTTTTGCTGTGGGAAGCGTGTCAGTGTGGAAGCGCTAGGGGTTTTTTTGCCGGAAAAATGCCGATTTTTTAAACTGAAGGGTCTTCGTGCATGGGGGTTTGCATGACCTGACCGCCGTGCATGAGATAGTGTGTGTGTGTGTCCCGGGTCCCCGTGCAAGGGGTAATGTGTGTGTCCCGGGTCCC
>NW_009622014.1:0-703 GCF_000690535.1 Cariama cristata | reverse complement strand
TGCGGTGGGCTCCGGCCCCTGTGGGACCAGGCAGCATCACATGGAGGGCAGATCCGCAGCTCGCACCCGGCTGCGGATGCCGAAGGGATGGGGATGAAGGGCAGGATGATTTAAAGTCCTGGTTTTATCGCCTTTTCGGGCCCCGTCCAATGTCTGTCGGTCTGTAACAGATATGTTCCCAGTGTTCTGTTAGAACAAATGACTGTAGAGGCAAACTCTCCTCACAGTAAATGTAACAGCAGATATTTTGAGTGCCTAAGAGCGAGAGCTACAAAAACTGCATTCAGCCTGATTCAGGGACAGGCCGGGCCATCTCTGTATCGACTAGCATCTTCTTCCACAAGCAGTCCTTGTGCTCAGTAGCGCTATTTAATGGGGACAAGGAAATAGAAGTATGGCTATATGTAATAATAATAATAATAATAATAACAACTCCCCGGGAAGGCGGCGCGGAGACCCTGGAGCCCGGGGGGACCCTTGTTAGGGTGGGAAATCAGGGATTTAACGCTAGGAAAGGCGCTCCCTGCTCCCTTTAATGTTTATTTATTTTTTTTCACTAGGGTACTTTCAGTTTAATCTTTCGCAGTGCAATAAACTATTATCTTAGTTAATCCCCAAGGCGAATCCATCAAAACCTTTTAATAAAACGTTTCGTGGCTTCCGCGGGGGCCTCCAGCAAGAGGGGCCGGGGAAGGGCGAGGCC
>NW_009622013.1:34116-45217 GCF_000690535.1 Cariama cristata | reverse complement strand
CCCTTCCAACTGAAATAGTCCATTCTATTGTGTTCTGTTTGCTTCACCCAAGTATAGGAGGAGGCTTTCTTCTACAGTTAATTCTTTAGCAGAGAAGATATGGGCCAGGCAGGATCCCAACTGTGTGGTCATTCCTGTACTGGTCTCCTGCATCAGATCCCGCTGTGTGCAGACCTGACCCTCCCGTGAAACCAGCACCCTCTTTGCTCAGCACTTGGGAATACCCTCCAAGTCGCCTTTCCACACGGGTAACTGCATTGTGTGGAACTGGTTTGAACAGGTAACTTCTCTAGCTAAACCTTTGTTCCCTAGGCTCATTTATAATGGGGCACACGTGGCGGTTTCGCACCCTGTTAAAGTGTGGCTTTCCCGTTTCTGGTGAGCAGAGTTATTTCGGTAAAGAGCAAAGAGATGCCAATCTGCCGAGCAGTCGGGCAGCTGTGACTATGAAGTAATGTCTCCTGTCTTTTCTTGGTTTTGACTTGTGGTTGAAGGGCTAGCTTCTGAAGTTGGAGGAGGGCAAAAGCAGTTTGAAAAGACAGTGAAAAATGTTCAAGACTTTTAATCCCAAGTCTGATATTTTAGTGCTCAGATGCATGATCCATTTGGGATTTAGTTGTGGCTGTCGAAGAATTTATCTCCCTTTGTAGCCAGGAGGAAAAGTGTTTCAGTGGTGATATCTTAACTTAGCTGCAGCTGTATATCAGAGTCCTCAGTTTCTGTGGTTCACAGCCTGCTATGAAGTGAAATTGTGGGTGTGCACGTACATTCCCCAAGGTGGAAAGTGCAGCTGCTCTGCCAGGGCGGCAGCCTCTCACAACCAGGAATGAATCAGCAAAGCCAGTACCTGAGCACAGAATGATGGACTCCTGCTTTGAGCCAATTCTGATCATTCTTTTTCTCTCTTTTCTTGTTGATACACAGGCAAATGCATCAGCTAGCATATGCTAAAGATCTCCCCTGGAAGGTATGTTGCTGCTGACCACAAAGGCACAGGAACCATCCCCAGCTTTTTCTCCAGAGCAGCAAGACATGAAACAGCTGGCCATTAGCAAAGGGTGAGGGAAAAGGCTTTGAAGGAAGAACTTGCATGTGCATTGAAGCAGTTGAATACAAAAAATTATTCCATCTCAGAGATAGGTGAGGGATATACGGCATACTATTTTATATGATCTAGTGCAGGTCTTGTTGGTGGGGAGGGGTGTGGTTTGTGAAGCAGTTTTTTTGTGGTGGTAGGAGAGTTGTGCAGGAGGTCTCTGATAAAAAACCTTGCCAAATGTACTTGTTGCATTTCTTATCACAGTAAACTTTCTGCAAATAGCTTTTCACTTACACATCCAGCCTGATTGTAAAATCATGCCCTTATCCAAAGGGTTTCCTCAAAAAAAGGAAACAAAACACACTGTGTTTTCGCTACAGAATAAGTTTATGTTTCATATTTTAAATTTTTCTTTAAAAAAAGTGAGCACCTTGACAAATACAGACTTTCTTGAAGTACACTAAATTTAATCAAAAGCTCTATCTTTGTTCACAGCATCTGGAAGGAATGACCATACATTCTCCCTTTCTTTTTAATTTCTTTCATGAGTATTTGCTCTATCAAGGAAGAAAGGAAAGTACTTGACTTTCATAATTTCTTTATGGTTGGCTGTGAGTTTTGCTTACCTCTCCGTTTTGCTTTCTGTCCTTAACTGAATTATTGTCTTTAAAACAAGAAGGGACAAACAGTGGCCAAAAGGTAACTGTCTTACATGCACGTGAAGCACAGCCCTCAAAACCAACAGACATTCCCAAAGCATTCACATAAGCAAAAGGAGAAATTAAAATGCATATTTGTGACAAGACATGGGGTGCAATGAGTGTTTATAGAAATCTTTTCGGGAGGTACTGAACAGCAGCTCTGAGAGAATTTGGGCTGACTCAAGGCTGAGCTCTTGGCCACTGTGGCCTTTGCACTCAGACTGAGTGCTGACTGAGGGTGTTCCTCAAGGCACCTGAAAGGTGGCTTGTTCAAGGTAGCTTCTGGCTAGCTGCTGGCTGGGCAGGAGAGGTGTGTGTGATCCTCGCTTGTGCCATGTGCTGGAGCCTTAACTGGGACAAGGGATGCTGAGATGGCTCCTAGTGGGTGCTAACGGCCTCCTTACAGCTACGGGGCATTCTCAGCCCTCACACAGACACCGCTGATCCGTCTATCAGAAACTTCAATTTGAAATGTGTTGCTCTGTTAGCATATAAAACCTTACAAAACTCCTGATGTTTTAGTCCTCCTACATTGTCTGCCTTTAAGTCACTAGAGGGCAATGTGTCTTTCAGATGCACACTGATCCAGAGTCTGACTTGCTCTTAAAATCAGCATCTTGTTAGTTTTCATTGAACTGAGACAAATGAACTCAATTAATGCTAAATTCTATTGCCAAAAAGGAGAGAAGGAAAGAGACCATGGGAGAGCTTTCTAATAAACAGCAAGACTTGGGTAAAAAGTCTCTAAACTCCGGGAACCACTCCAAGAGCTAGAATATGGATTTATTGCTGTCTGCAGCAAAAGATGGGCTTGCAGTAATTCCCAACAGCCTTGGTTTGGGGAAAGCACTGACAAGCAAAGTGCAGGCAGGGTTCTGGGAAGGAGTGAACTTGCAGGAATTGCCACCGCCCTGCTCCATCAGAGCACGTGTCCTGCTCTCTCTCCATGGGGCTGGGCCACTGACCTGGTGAGAAGGCAATGTGACTGTGACTCGCACATGTGCCTACCTCCCAGGCACCTCTGTCTCGCTCTTTTTCTCCTTCTGCCCTCCCTCTAAAACAGAGATTTTCTCTGAACAGGTTTTCTGATGCCACCCCTTTGGCTCTGATGGGAATGGTCATTTCTGAGTGCACATCATCTCTCCTTTATGTCACGGGACCCCGGTGTACACAGAGGCCATTACAGACCATCTACCCCCCGCCCCCCCCCTATGCTCCATCTTTAGTTTGGAGTAATGCCCAGCAATGAAGTCGAGTACCTTGCAGATTATGTTCCCAGTGGGAGCAGCCTGGCCTCTCTAAGCAAAACTGGGGTGTGGGCAGCGATAGATAAGATAACAGGCTAATTCTACCTTCACACTAAATATTTTTCTCCTTAACAATGCTAGGATTGCTGGTTTTGAGGAGAAACGTATTTTTTATCATATTTCCCTCCTGCCCACCCACCCCAGACTCTCATCTGAGGCCCTTGCAATGTCACCTGAGACAGTGACACAGCACCAATGCTCAAAACATGGTAAGAGATCCCACTCGCACTATCAGGCCAACTTTTGCCATCACCATGGGAGGTGTGTGGTGCCCTTGACCTCTTTGGGGTCTGACTTCTCTGGCTGGAGGAATATGGACAGTTTCAAAGGAAATCAAAGAGCTCCAGATAGGAAATGTATTTTAGCCTGTTCTGACCCAAGCTGTTGCAGCACAAAGAAATGGAGAACGCTTTTGTCATGATACACGTATTTGTCAGTTCTGCTCCAAGCAACACCTTTGGTCTGAAAGAAAGGACAGGATCAGAGCCTGGCTTTGAAAGAATCTCCTGGGTGGGTGATGAGGAATGCACAGATGCTACCAGAGACCAGGCCCATGGAGAGTGCAGAATGTATTTTCCACAGGAAAGAGTCTCTAATTTACCCTTAGCATCCTCACAAACAGAAATTACAAGGAAATGCATCAAGGAAAGAATTAATCAGATTGAAAGGCTTTGTAGTAATTAGAAAAAAGAATGGCATCTTCTCAGGCTCCCCTGGGTGGTGGTAATTACCAGCTGCACAACTGTGGCTTGTGCAACTTAAAGTTTTCTGGATTAAAAAGCTAAATATCTCCTTGTTTCCTTTCTTAAAGAAGCCACTCTTGGAATCAGGCAGCTACACAGGCCAACAGCTCAGAGAAACACGCATCGAGCCTCCTTCAGCCTGGCAGGACACTGCTTTACATGCGGGGTGGTCCTGAGCCTGGCTTTCTTGGGTCTGGCCTATCGCATTTTTGCTGTTGCCTTGGAGAAGATGGGTACCATTTGTCATACAGCAACTAGAACGGCCAAACCCCTCCTGCTGCAAGTGCAGGCAGCCTTAGACCCATCTGCTTCTGCAGCACATCCCAGCAGCAAAGGCCAGGTCACAGCCCCTTCTGGTGCCAGTATTGTCACTGGCACGGCTGGGGGACCTGAGGGGCAAGGTTGCACGCACTGTAACTCAAAGGGGCTAGGTAACACTTTCCAGAGAAGGAGTTTTATTAATTCAAGAGAGCTTATGAAAGTCCAGTTCCAAGCTAGTAATAAACCAGAAAGAAAATGCAGCTCAGGGGAAATTTAAAAAATCCCTTGCAAAAAGAATTGTTAAGGAAATTAATATCAAGTGGTGGATTCCTGTGATCCACTTTTAAAAGAGTAAGGACAAGTAGCTGGGAGGGATCTCATCAACCACTGATCCCAACCACTGCTCTTTTTGGTCCTTTCCCCCAAAGGAACCGAGAGCGGTTTCAAAGGTAGGTAGACACTTAGCCCCTGGCTCCTCAGGCAGGCAGACTGTTTCAGATCCACACAGATCATTAGGAGCTTTCTTTGAACTTTCAGCCTAAATGTGTTCACAGCCAGTGTTGTCTGGTTTGTACCAAAATAGATCCAGCTGCTGCTCTCCCTCCATAGGGTTTGCTGCCTATGCAGCCATCACAAGGGTAATAACACGCTCCCTTGGCTTTAGCTGAGCATGACTAGATATGCCATACTCTTATGGTCTCTTTTTCTCTGATAAAACCTCTTTTCTAGTCCTGCTCTGCACCAAGTGTAACTCATCTCAGCATGGATAACCAGGGTGGTTTGCAGCATTCCAGATGGGGTGTCATCAGTATCTTGTGTAATGGCACATCACATAGATAGTACCAATCCATGCAGCGTATCCCTTGTGCTGAAGAGGAAAGAACACCCAAGGGTCAAGTTCCCTTAAAAAATAACTGCAACTTCAAAGGAGGAGCGACTATCGTCGATGATTTCCTTTGGCAAACCAGGTTAGGCTAGTTGAAAGGCTTGCCACGGCCTGGTTGTCTTGGCATTGAACTGAATTCCCAAGGCTGTGAGCCAACAGATTAACCATCTCCGTGAGACCTGAGCTCAGGCCAGAATCAATGAGTCTGTTTCAGCCTGTTCCTCTCTGCCCTCCCCAGTTGACAACCAGCTCTGGGCTGTGTTTCTCCCCCACTTCTTCCCCTCGAGTCAGTGGTAGACACCATCCCTCCTTGTAACACAAATCCAGTTTTTTACCACTAAGCTGAAGAGTTTGGCCGTTTTCTAGCTGTGTCATTAAAATACCATAGACTGGAGAGGCAACAGATCAGTGACCAGAGCTAATAGCGGCAAAAAGGATTAAATGAACAATAGGTCTTGAGTGTAATTTATGAATGCCATTAGCCGCTGAGAGGGAATTACGTTATGGCTGCCGTTCTGAGGGGGAAGGGTGGATCTTATCTAGGCAGGAAGAAAAAAAGTGTCTGGTTGCATTTGGATTAACAAACAACAATATCGATTCGCCATGTGATACATCTCAGGCTGTTACGTTTAGATCAGATGTAATAACATCTGAACAAAGGCAAACTGCATTTTCTCTGTGTTGCATTCAGACCCCTATGGCCAGTGAATGTTGTGTTCGTATCTCACGGCTGCCGGTGACAGAGCATCTGCAACTCTGCTGGGTAAAGCACAGTCCTCCATCAAAACTCTTGCAGAAAGGCAGGTTTTCTTCTCTTCTCTGAGAGGCATGACATCAGTTGCATGAGCGTTTCCTTGCAGTCTGTGCACCATGTCCAGGGGATGGGACTGAGCAAGCAATGCCTTTGTTTGCAATACCTCCTCTGCCTTTCATTTGATAGCCAACACGGTATCTCATTAAACTGCTTAGCTTGGCAGCTGGGGCCATTTGTTGTAGCGTGATACGAAGGGTCATAATCAGATTAAACCTCGAGATCATATTGTGGAGGGAGAGATTAGACTGAAGAATAAAGAGAAAGTTTAATTTTGTGTGACAGCGCAGAGTTGCCTCTACTTGGGGCTATGAGGGGGGTAGAAAGCGATTGCAGATGCTCGAGCTGGGGAGGATTTGTTTCGCTGGCTCCCTGCTCAGTTCTGAGCAGAAAGGTTTTAGCACTCACTTTGAAATACGGGGTAGCTCTGCAGTCACCAGCCCCTCACAGGGTTGATTCACTCTGCTTTGCTTTGCAAGTGAGGGCTTGAATAGAGGGCTTGCATGGGGAAGAAAAACCCAAGGGGTGTAAATGATGCCAGAAGCCAGAGCTGCATGTGCGCTGAAGCATGGTACTTCTCGAGGGGGATGCCCTTGTCACTAGCCACTTAATTCTCATTATCTCTGTGCTGGAGGCCCAGGCCCTGAGCTGAACTGCCATTCCCCAGCTCCTTCCCTCTCCAGTGCATTCAGCACAGCATCCTATGTGTCCTCCAGCAGTCTGGACACAGGAGACACCCTCTAAAAGTCAGCAGGAGCGCCACAGTGTGAATATACAGCTAGAAGGTCTTCTGTGAGCTCCGCTGAGCCGATTTGGCTAGCGTTACAAGTAGCAATAAAAGTTGGCAGGTTGGGAAAGGCAGTGTGCAGATGAATTTCTGGCATCGGTGCCACTAGAAAGAAATGTGATCATGGGTCAGAGCAGCTCCAGCCTCTGTCCTGAGCCCATTTAACAAGCAGGTCTTATGAAGAGACCCCAGCTACCACCAAATTCAGAAACACTCACACCTCTGCAGCTCTCTCCATGGGCATTGTAATGGGCCGCAGGTATCCCAAACCCTGCCAAAAGGATTTTTTTTAATGTTGGCTGCCATAGTGCAGCTCAGGAATCTCTGTCCTGTTTTTTCCCCTTAGTCAATAGACAGTTAAAGCCAAAGAGGGGGCAAAATCTGTGGGGAGAGCTCCTTTGGCTCAGGGGAGCTCCAGGTTCAGAGGAGCTGCATGCACTCACATAATCACATGCATGTCCCATCGTCACCAGTGAAACCAGCGGGAACATATACCCACTTTCAAAAATGGTGGCGAGGCTGAGTCCTATCCCAAATGAAGTAAACAGCTGTCAAAAAAGTGGACATAAAAATGGGTGTATAAATTTTTTAAAACTGTACCTAAGACCATTGTAAGCTCTGTTCCCACACTCCCTCTGTTACTTGTCCTAGAGATATACTTCATGAATAATATATTCTCCCATCAGCTTGATCTTTTGCTCAGATATTGTACCCTCTTCCTTCTCCTTTGTCTGTTCTCCATTCCCTGGAGACTAAGTACTTTAGGGCAGGAGCCTGGCATAAAAAGATCTTTAGTTTCATTGTGCTTCCTGAGATGTAACACAATGCAAATGCCTAGCGAAACCTCAGAGTAACGAAGGAGATCCTGATCTAAACAGCCTGAAAACCACCAGAGCCTTTCCAGCCACCCCAGATGACTTCTGGGGTGATGAGGAAGCACTTGGGGGGAGCAGATGGACGAGAAACTTACCCCCCGCTCCTTGTGCGTGTTACAGCCACACAGATCACTAATGATATCCCCTGGTTTGGGAAGATGAAGTGCCAGCACGCAGGGGATGGCAGTGCCAGATGCTCGGTGTATGGCTTCAGGGAACTCGCATCCAACATTAACAACCAAAAAAAGACGGCAACAGACTGTCTTCCCCTCCTGGTGCCTGACAGAAACTGAGAAAGGGCACTCGCACAATGGGAAAGCATAAATCTAGCCATGACACTCTTTAACCTTGCAGCAGGATGGGGGGATGCTGGCTGCTGCTCCCAGGCCAGCTGGAGCCCTGGGCTGCCCCTGGGACCTCCAGGCAGCATGTTGACTTTGGGCAAGCTCCTGGCCCCAGGAGGAGCCGGGGAGGCTGCTCTGGAGGCAGAGCCCTTCGGCAGTGCTTGGAGGCTTTTCTGTTCAGCCCACAGCAAGGGTGGGAGCAGAGCAGGGGCAGAAATCCTGCCCTGGCTGGCCGAGCCCAACTTGGGTGTAGCAGTGGTCTGAGCCAGTGCTGCACAGGGTGAAAGCAGCTATGTGCGCTCAGGAGCTGCTCCCTCTGTGGCACCACATGCTCCCGAAAGCATCCCTGATGATGAAAGAGGCTGCTCTCAGCAAAGGCATCTCAGGTCTTGCTGAAGGTTTTAATAAGTGATGATGAACATATGCAATATGCATACAATATACATTATATAATGTATATACCAATCTAGACAGACCTAGGCTGTATTTTCCTTCATCACTATAGGTACACAGGCAACCTGTACTTGGGGCAGAGCGCAAGCTCTCCCTGACTGTGCACCCAGCTGGAACCGAAGGCGGCTGCCCTTGTAAGATCGATGCAAAGCACACTGCTGAGGGGAGGAGGACGACCCCATCAAATGTTGTCCTCCTGTTGCCCTGGTGACTTTGTCAGATAAGATAGCCTGTGCCCAGGTGCTGTCCTTGTGTTAAAGGCTCTTAAAGGCAGTGATCCTGCTAAAGCCTCTGCGCAGAGAGGCCCTGGTCTTTAATATGCCTCGTGGAGTTGGCAACACAAGAACTTACTTGAAAATGGCTTCAGTTAGGTTCCGCCAGGCACTGGGAGAGGGGAATCTGAGGCAGAGCAGTGAGACATCAGAGCTGATACACATGGACATGATACACATGATACACATGGACTTGGGGCCTATGACAAGGGGACACCACCACCTAAAAACATGGGTACTGACTCTCCAGCAAATTAAAGTACTTCAAGAGCTGTTAAAAAACCTCCAAAACAAGAGCAAAGCCCAGAGCTGATCCCTGCTCTGCCTGCTGCATGTGCAATGGCCACGTGGTGAGATGAGCTGACGGAGGTTGGGATGTGACAGGGGTTGGGATGTGAGGGCAGTTGGGACGTGGAAGTGGCACCAACCTCATCAGGCAGCCTGGGCAAAGCCATTAATGTGATGGCAGCATGGAGAAGCTGCAGCAACTGGTTGCTTTCATTTGCTCGGATTTAACGAGAGCAGAGTTTTTCCATGCAAAGTGCAGGACCAGATCCCTGTTTCTGTTACAGTATTTAACTTTCCCCTTTTATTTAGGAAGCCACAGCAAAGGCCACTCTTGGTGTTCTCAAATTGAATCTCTTTGAACCTTCAGCCTACAATCAAAACAAGAAAACAGAAAACAATGCTCCAACAAACAGGCACTGTTTACATCTAAAATATATGTAATTTATAAAAAACATGCTAGCATCCAAACCCAGTGTCTGCTGACTGAGTTCTGCATAAAATGTGGTTAGTGAAGAGGAGGGTACTGGGGTCTGGGGGTGTTTTTCTGAACAGGAAACGTCTCAGAAAACAAACAGAAATTTTGGCAATACTCAGTAGTCAAAATACAGCCTAAAGCAGTTTGGGAGAGCCCTAACACACATTTCTGGTTTACCCTGCGTCCAGGGCACTGCAGGCATAACCCTTTGAGAGGCTGGTCGGGTACCCACGAACTTGCTGTGGTAAGCCTACGCTAAAATTTCACACAAGATTTGGAGGTATGAACAGGCACATCCCTTTCTTGGTTCACAGAGAGACTGATCTGGTCTGTGACCAATAACAAAGGAAAATTGTAACGTGCCAAAGTCTAGGGCTTAATAGACAGAAGCAGTAATGTCAGCCCAGCAAGAGTCTTGTAATGCTGACAGCAGAGCTACGTGGGAACAATATAATGGTTCTTACCTATGTATATTGGACAACAGCTCAATCTAAACATCACTCTATAAGAGGTTTCAATTCAAACGTAGCTTTTATTGATTTTTTTTTCAGCAGTCTGCTCTTATGAGCTGGAAACGCCCTGTAACAAACCTCTGGTCAAATGAAATGCAGGTTCTGGAGTCTCATTTGAAACACTTGTGATGTAAGGCACATGGTAGTGCTTTGAAAGAAGATGACTATTAATATCACCTGGACTCCCTCTTTTTTTCCCTTCCATTTCCCTTCAATTTGTTACCACAACATCCCCAAAAGCATCTTCAGACCCTCTCCTCTCCCTGGCCCAGGCAAGACATGAATGCACTGTGAGCATCAGCCCACCTCGGAGAGTCTGCAAGAACTGGGTAAGACTTGAGCTGGATTTAGCAGGACTCTTAAGGTGGGGGAGCTGTAGTTTCTCCTTCCAAGCACGGCCGTTTGGCACAGGTAGTGCTGTGTATCGTTTTGGGAGGTGGCGAGGAAGGAGGCGTGACTGCAGTGTTGCATATTCCAGGCTTCTCCTTACTTGTATCGGTGCCTGGGGCGAAAGGATAGCCAGTGGCTGGTCCAAGGTGATGCAGCAGAGGTGGGAGGCAGACCTGGACCCAGCTCTCCCAGCCCTCTGGCCTGGCTCCATAGTGTGTGCTGAGCTGAGAGTCACCTGTGACTGTATGGCTGCTCCTGTGTGCAGAAAAGCTGCTGCTGCTGTTAGTGATGCTGTGTTGGTTTTCTCTCTGTTGTTATTTGGTATTGTTAAATGGTATGGTTTCCCTTCTGCTTGTTTGTTTGTTTAAGTTCTTCTTGAGGATTACAGAGCCATCTCTTGTCAAACTGCAGTGCTCTGTCTGCAACTTTTCTTGTGCCTTGGATATAAATAGCTTTCATTAGTTTCAATAATTTCTGGCTGTAAACGCAAGATTGTCCTGAGGAGAGAGTTGTATATATTGCTGCCCTGGCCTCTGTTCAAAAGGTGGTCCTGCAACAAGGCAGGAGTGACTGGCAAGATGGTATTTCTCAGACTGAGCAGAAATAGCAGTATTTGCAGTAATTCTGTTTCTCTAGCCTGGGCATGAAGCTGTACGAGTACCTGGACCACTGTCGCTATCTGCCCAGAAACGCAGTGGCAGTGTGTGAATAGATGCTATTGCACTTACCTGCTGCAGGGAGGCAAAACTTCTCTGCCTCCCTTCTGTTACCTGATCCAGGCAGCTCGGGTGAGAGCCCTGCCGTGGGCTGCCGGCGTCTCAGCTCCATGAAAACACCGGGGGGTCTAATGTTATACTTGGGGACGGTTTCTGCACTGCAGATGCATCTCCAGGTGGAGGGGGGCCTCCCTGTATTTTTTTCTCCCCCACCAGAGGCAGGGCATCGGCCTGGCCCTGC
>NW_009622013.1:32613-34075 GCF_000690535.1 Cariama cristata | reverse complement strand
TCTGCCCCCGGCCTTCCAGGAAGAGCCCTCCTTGCTCTCCTCCTCCTCCGCTCCCTGACCTTGTAGGGTCTGGTGTGTGCGAGCTGGGGAGGGGGCAGGTAGGTGATGCCCCAGCTGGGGAGGGGGCAGGTAGGTGATGCCCCACAGCCTGCATGTGCCCATTCGTGTCCTCGTGAGTGCCGCAGTGCAATCCCCCCACTTCTTCCCTTGGAAGAGCAGAGAGCACTGGGGGGCCTCCAGGTTACCTCGGTTGTGTTCTCCCCTGGGCCCTGTGTCTCTTTGGTGTTGGGGAAGAAGGTGCTGCTCTGTTTACATACCGCATGTGTGTGCGTGCCCTTTGCTGCTGCAAGCAGCCCCTGGCTCCCCAGACCCTGCACTCGTGGTCCTTGTGCAAGCTCTTCCTTTGGCTGTAAAGCCACAGCGTGTTGCTGGAGGAAGGCTGGGACAGAGGGGAAGCAGGGTAATGGGAGAAGCTTTCTGGCACTAAAGTGGCTTTAATACTGAAAAGTTTTTCTGACAGGGAGGTGTCAGTGGCACAGAAAGGTGCTGGGGAGGGCTACTGGATGCAGGCAGGTGCTGGGGGCTCTCGCAGCAGGGAGGCCTGTGAGGATGCTCCAAGAGATGCAGAGAGAGCCCTCTTCCCCAAGGCAGCCTGCACCAGGCACCCAGGGGCCTCGGTTTGTGGGAGAGCAGCAGGCGCTGGGGTGGACTATTGGCAGCCGCTGGGTTTTACTATGCCCCTGCCAGCTGCCCCCCCAGGTAGGGCCTGACTCCGGGCACCTGCCATGGGGCTGCAGCTACAGGTGGCGAGGTCCTACGGCACCTTCCCTCCCTGGATCCCACATTCAGGAGTCATCACAGTGGCCAAGGGCCTGCTTGAAAATAGCAGTCCATGTACACATAAACCTCCTTCTCTCCCCCAAAACCTGATGTGGGGAACGTGGTCATCTGGAAAGCGTACCCTTAGGAACAAGCTCCACTTGTGGGGAGCGGCAGAAGGACCTGAGCCAGGCAGAGCTGATCCTCCATCCTGCTACCTGCACTTTAAGTAGAGGGCTTCTGGTTTCAAGGTAATCCAGCACCGGAGGCATCACTGCTTTTTTTTGAGGGCCCAAAAGTAAACCCTGCCTTCCGTGGCCAGAAGCCACAGCTGAGCATGTCTGCACCCCTGGACTGAATTTGCCCTCATGGTCAGATAATGCAGAGCATTGCTTCAGACTTGGGCAGCTTCACAAAAAGACCTCCTGAAAAGCTTCTCATGCATTTTAATTTCATCCAGAGGTGCATGGTTTTTTTCCCCATCTGCTCTGATCCAAGCCTAAATTTTCCTCTGCATTAGCTGTGACAGTGTGACCGAGCAGGCTCTCCCTTGGCAGCAAACATGCCCATTGCCCCATGCCCGCCCCATTGCCCCATGCCCCTCCTCGGCCCCAGCCTGGGCCAAGAACATCATGTACCTGCT
>NW_009622013.1:32324-32599 GCF_000690535.1 Cariama cristata | reverse complement strand
GCCTCCGCTGCACGTTACGTTCCTCAAACCAACAGCAAAAGTTGTCCTTTTAATTTTTTTTTTTCCCCTTTTGAATGAGCGTGCTAGATTTATTGGGTAATGGAAACTTTCCATTCCAAATGACTCAAGTTATGCTGGAAACTGAAATATTTAAATATTTCTCAGCAGCCTTTTACACAGCTTCCTCCTGTTTCTTCTCTCCGGAAGAGTTTTCAAACCCGTAGATGAGCTGGGGAGGCCACTCATTCCCCCCCCACCCCCCCCTTCTCCCCCGA
>NW_009622013.1:0-32202 GCF_000690535.1 Cariama cristata | reverse complement strand
CGGCTTGCTAACGCTGCGATGGCGGTGCGTGCTTCCTTAACAGCAGGGCTGTGTGCTGGTAATCAGATCCACAGGGTTCAAATTCCTTCCCACCCGCTCACGGAGGCAGCTGGTGCTGTGCTAGCCTGCAGGAAAGTCCACACGCGAGGGTAGCAGGCATGGGGGGACCCTGCCGCACTTAGCACAGTGCTTCTGCCCTCCTGCTCTGATTTGGGGTGTCCCTGGGCTCCCCTGATGCCACATGGCAGTCCAAAGTCAAGGCGATTGGAAACTAGGCAGTATTTCGGTATCTGCTTTGAGCCTCATCCATCTCAAAGAGCTCGTCTATAAATGGAGTTATTTCAGAGTAGGGGAAAAGCACTCGGTCTTTACTCCACACATGATGTTACTTAGGCAGAGTAACTAACATGCAAATGATATTTGCATCCAAATTAATTGCTGACCGAGGGCATGCCCTGTGTCAGAAAGTCTGCCCAACCCTGGGTGATGTGACTTTTGAAGGCAGCGCTCCTGGGGATGGGCAGCCGGGCGCAAAGAGCAGCAGGCTGTTGGGGTGACTCCCTGCTGGCACTCGGCTCAGCCCTGGGGACCACGCCTGGGCTGCTGCTCCCCTGTAGTGTGCCCCATCAGCAAGCCCTCTCCCTGCCATCAGCCCCTGGGTGCAGCTGGGAAGGGGTGACCCCAGCAGGGATACTTCTCTTCCCCCATGCCCTTGCAGCACAGCAGCCAGCCCTGCCCTGCTGTGTGGGAAATAGGATGTCAGGGGGCACCTTGCTGCTACAAGTGCCTCCCACTCAAAGCAGTCACAGTAAAAAGCGTGCTCCCTTGCTGTGGCTGGCTGCTGGCGGTGTGACGGGTACCTCTTGTGAACATGTTGGTGGGCTCCTGGTATACAGGTCTCCTGTCTCACAAGGGGATGTGTCCCCATGGCACAGCGGGGTACCTCCCGCTGCAGGCACGGGGACTGCGGAGGACGAACGTGGCCCCATTGCAGCCAGTGGGATGAGGACGTTCAGTGCTGAGCCAGCTGCACAGAGCCCGAAGCGTTTGGCCTTGCGCTGGTTTGACCAAATGACTCATTCTGAAGAATAACAAGTGTCGTGAGCAAGTCAGGGTGAGGCTGAGTCATTCTGGGCAGAGCGGGTATATACCAAGTGCAAGGGCCCATCTCGGATCTGTCCGCAGCGGGAGCACTGCTGCGGCCAAATCCGTACGGCCGTGGGCTGGGTGGGAGCAGGGGCTGGGGCTGGAGCCACGCCGCAGCAGTAACAGCATCCGATCAGCGTGCTGCCTGTTGCAGCACGGCTGGAGATTTGGCTCTGAACAAGAGGTTAAAATAATCCCTCCCTGCCCTTCGGGGGGGTTGGATTTCCACTATGAGAAACATCAGCTTGGACAGGAGATTTCACTGAAGCGCTGCTTTGCTGTGGTTCTGTGGGGCGATGGAGAGAACAGATCATGCCTATTTTATTTTTTTTCCCTCTTCCCAGTTCTAGCACCATGCACACCGTTCATTGTCTTCCCCTTAGTCTGCACCCAGACCTTCTTCTGCATCCCACTGGGGTTTTGTTACCTACAGGGAAACTTCTAAATCTGGGTAGTTTCCCTCTTGATAGTGATAATTAAAAAAAAAAAAACACACAAACAAAACAATCAAAAAAACCTCAACCCTTTTCAATTTGTACTGTTTTGTACATCAAACCTGTATCAACAATCACAATTATTTGTAAATCGCTTCTATGATTTTCACATTAAATATTACTTCTCAAAGCCCTAAAGAGGAGAGACCTTGCTCTTCATCTTAAATGTGATGGAAACCTCAAGATTTCTGCGCAGGTGGCTGCACCGGGCAGCACTGACAAGTGCTCCCAGTTTGTTATTCCAGTAAAGCTCCAGAGCTTGAAGCCACGTAATTATGAAAACCACCATATTTTCATTTAAAAATAATAAGGTATCTTTCCAGGCCTGGGGGGGGGAAATGTGACAAATGAGCCTACAAGCCTCATATTTCTCAAACTAAGCAGGAAAGAAGAACCCTACAGATTCCCTTTTTTAAAAATCTTGGGTTTTTTTTAGCCATTTTCCTGACACTTGAAAGCCTCATACATGATTTTTTTTATTATTATTACTTCCTCCTTGCCCCACCCCACCCCACCCCCCAAAAAAAAAAGCTGAGGAACTGCCCATAAAAAGGCAGCCATTAATCCACCCATCAAGTGGTTCTGAAAATACAACTTGTGGCAACGTAGCTGAGATGGGTGATGCTGGGCTGGCTGTGTACATAGCCAGGGAGGAGCCTTCTATATTTAAAAGGCTAATATGGTGGTTAGAGCAGAAAATAAGACAAGTGAGTCCGTTAATTAGGATTAGAAAGCCTCAGTCCCTGCAGCCCTGGTACACATCACGCTTTCGTTCCTCTTCACCCTGGTTATTTCATCTTTCTTCATCTTGTATTTGATTATGAGGTCTTGGAGCAAAGGTTTTCTTGTCCCAGCGCAGCGGGGCAGTCAGCTCTAGCATCCTTTCCTACTCTTCAGGTCCCTAAAAGCGTTACTTGGTGATCCCCATAATAAGTGGCAATAGCTCTCGCAACTGCTCAGTGCTAGGCAAGGTGCCTTGGACCTCAGGGTGCCATTTATTGGCAAAGGATCATCTGGTGCCAGTGTTAGCAACCAGAAGATGATGTTTCTTTGAGGTATTGACTTCCAAAATTTTCCTGTACTCAGTGTCCTGGCAATGTTCTGCTTGAGCAGCCTTGAAAAAAACAAAATATTTGACCTTCAAGATTTCAAAATCAATGAGTTTTGTAACTTGTGGCTCTGTGTGGGACTAAAGGAGTCATACCAAAATTTGGGAGAGCGAGCACTGCTGTATTGTTTTTGGCCTGGTATTTGAAGCAGGAAGTGGCCGAGGTCTCAGGAAGCCAGTTTCCACAAATCCAGCCTAATTTTGGCAAATTCAGGAGGCTTGAAAACAACAGCCAGCTCTTACATGACCTTAATCACGTGGAAGCGGGAGGGTGGGAAGAAGTCTGGTTCCAGGGTATCTGAGGGTTTCCTCATCGCTGACAAACAAACAGCCCAAGTTTTACAGAACAAACTCTGTGCACGTCTGTCCCAGCCGGTCAGAGATGCTAAAGCCTCAGGCCCTCTGTGCGGTGCCCGCTTGGACCTTTGCTGAGTGCCAGTCTCAAGCAGCGTGCAAGGTGATGGTGTTTCCCTGTGCCTTCGTGTCGGGTATCGCTGGTTGGCCTTACCTAGTGCTCAGAAAGGCTTTTTCTTTGTAGGCTAGCGAGGCCTGTTTCCCGGCTCTGGTGAGACAGGGAAAGGCTGTTTTGGGCTCATTCAGCAAAAGCAAAGCCTGGATTGTGGATATTCTCGGCAAACTGGGCGGGAGGGGGTATCTCCTCATCACGTACTCACTGTAATGCTACCACAGGCTGCAATGGACTACCAAAACCAGTAATTCCCCGGGGGTGATGACGGTCGTACACACTCACTCCGGCTGCTTTGTGTTGCTCCACAGCTGAGAAACCATCCTGCCGCAATCAGGTGGTTTTCCATCAGAGGTCCATTACACTTAATACCAGCCATCTGTAAAGCTCTCTGCTCCACCTGCAGCCTTAAGATATCTCTTCCCCTTAATAATTCAGTGCCTTTAGATACGCACAGTAAAGATTTGGCTCTTTTCAGTGGTGACTTTGCCTCTCAAGTAGCAAGCAGAGGTCTCTTGGTGTGGTAAAGCTGCCCTTTCCCTCTGGGATGGGCTTGCCTTGGCAGATACCGGAGGCAGAAATGCAGCTTTCCCCTTGGCACTGGAGAGCTGTTATTCCCACCCAAACCTCCCTGAAAAAGCCGGTTTTAGCAAAGCTGTAGCCCTCCAGATTTGCACTCCTGCTGTGACTGCTGGTGGAATCCAATGTGCTGCATCCCGGGGCTTCCCAACAGCAGCCGATGTGGGGCTGCCCCATCAGCGTGGGGCTGGTGGGGCGGCCCCACACTCCTGGCAGCTTCCTATGGCTGGTGGTGCTGAGCTGATTTATTGTCCGTGGGTCCCTCTGTCCTGCAACTGTTCCCGGCTGTGCCAGCACCCAGAGTGAAAGAGCCTGTTGTTCCCCACGAAGGGTAGAGTCTTGCCAGGTATATCACGTCCTCATTAGGGGTGGGCTGCTTATCTCCTAACATGTGGTGAAGACTGCAATGTGCCCTTGGTTATGTCTCTGTCCGACTGTACAATGCAGCTGGGGTTAGAGTCTGGACACGGGGAGCATGGGGGTGCACGCACGCACATACACGGGTACATACGTGCTCCTTCCCAGCAGCTGGCCAAGGACTGGGTTAGCTGCACCCCAACCCGCACCAGTCTGCTGCCTTGAAACATGGTCATCTGAGGAAATTTAATTAGCTGGCAAGAAACAAGTGGAAGGCACAGTGAATTAAATGTGTGGTTAAGGGACAGAAAGTAGTGAGTTTTGGTTTTTTGTTTGGTTTTGTTTTTTTTTTAGCCTTCCCCCATGGGCAGTGAAGATGCCCTCTCTTGCTCCTGTACCTGAGAGCACTCGCAGCTGCAGGCATCCTTCTTCTGACCTTTAGCCTTGGCTGCACTGATTTTTTTTAAAGATTCTCTTAAGTTAACTGCTAGTCATATGTGAGGAAAGGCCAGAAATAAGCTGAAAATCTGAGCTGCCCACCAGCTGACGTGTCCAGTGCGAGCAGGAGCCTGGGACAGGGCTCTTCTCTGTGGGCAGGAGGGGAGCCAGGCACCACTGCAGGGCCATCCATGTGGCTTCATGGCTTTTACTGAATCCCCGTGAGCATCAGGAGTGCTGAGGGGGGGAACACCCACCCTGAAATTAGCATGCCAGCCAAAGGAAAAAGGCCAAACCCTGCTGCCCTCTGTGCTGGCAGGCCTCACAGGCTGGTCTGCGGGTGGGCACCCTGTGGGGAGGGTGGGATGTGGCAGCCAGGGACACAGATGTGCATCTTGAGGTACCTGAGCAGAGGAGGTACCCAGCTGCAGGGGACAAGGGACACCTGGAAAGCCACACAGGTTGCTAGCATGCACCGGGTCTGGGTCTGGCACCACCAGGTCTGAGCAGAGCCCAGCAGCACAGCCAGTCTCCCCAACCCTCCCGCCTGCCCGGTGTGCAGCTGCGTTTGACTTCTCCTTTGGTAGTTTTCCACCAGGGAACATGTGCAAGTCTGGGTATTTTCCAGAAAGTGAGATAGAAACATTGACATCTTCCAGAACCCTCCCTAGTCATCAGCTGGTACAGCTGACTCATTTTTATCTTGCGTTGAGGGCTCTGCCTGCCTCTGTGCCTCTTCCTCTCTTCCCAACTCTTGCATCTCACGCCGGCACAGCCGCTGCCTTGCCCCCCTGCACACTTGAACGCCGCCGGCATTGTCAGCACCCTGGGGTGGCTCTGACCACTTGTGTGGCATGTGCCATGCAGGAGGAGAGAGCCAGCCTGCTCCATCCCTCCTCCCAGCTACATCTCCAGAAACCTTGCCAATCCCTCCTCCCCCAGGGTTTCTCACCTGGCCTCTCTGCATCCTCTAATTTGGCCCATCAAGGTCCTCTGCACTCTCCAAGCTGCCGCAGCTCCCCTGCCTTTTGCGAGCGCTTTCAGATGCTTAGTCCCGCCATGCCTTCACTTCAGCATCATCCATCCTCATCCTTCTCCCTGCCCACCATGCCTGCAGGCAAGGAAGCCCCCCCACTGCGGGTGGCAATTCAGCTGGTGTGTGATGTGATGGCCAGCACCGTTGTGTGGGGGACAGAGTTTTAACCAAGGCTCTGAGGAGGTATTTACAAGCTGGGTCATGCAGTCCCAGCAGCCCTTTCTCTGCAAGGGAGTGATGTAATATTTCTATTTTAAACAGCCTTAATTGCTCACCCTGCATTTTTCTGAAATTGAAGTATTTTTGCCTTACGTCTGCCTTTTCCAACCCCCTCCCCTTTTGGCTGAGCTCTGGTGCACATCTTTGTCCCCCACCCTTGACCCCCATTAGCCCTAGAGAGGTGGCAGCCTCAGGACACCCTCACCCTTTCTTGTCTTGGGTGAACAAGAGCTGCGACGCTTCTCCAGCTTGGTGACTTGTTGCTCCACAGCACCTGGTCCTTATCTTAATGGCCAGGCTTATCTCGGGATCTTTTCCATGAGAGCAGTGCACAGGCAGCAAGAAGGTGGGCTGTTCCCTAGGCCTTTTCCAACAGCCCTTTCACTTTGCGTTCCCCCTCCTCCTCCCCATCCCTCTGTATCAGCTCTTGGCCAGCGCGATTCCAGCCAACTCGGACATACGCGGCATGGATGCGTATTTACCACGATAAAAAGAGCCAGTGAAAGGAGATGTACAAATGCAAGCAGAGATGCAGGCAGGCGCTGGAAGGCGGATGAAGGGAGAGGCACACGAGCGTAACCGAGCAGAAAAATACAGATGCAGATAGATGTGCATGTAGCTGCCAGGAAACCTGAGCAATTATTAAGAGCAAGACACACGCTGGGGCTAAAGGAGATGTGCAAACGTGGGTGCACGTGCAGGGAGGCACACGGGGACGTGACATCTGCAAATGCCAAGGAAGAGACAGAGGGATGTAGCCAAGCAGAGAAATACCAGGCAGGTAGAGAGGGACAAGGACGGGAGGAATTGCAGAGGCACACGGTGAGGGGAAGGGGCAGGAGCTGCTGTGCAGGCTGTGCCATGGCTCCTTTTCCCAAGGGAAGGCGTGAGCGGTCAGGCAAGTCTGGCCTCCTCCCTCCTTGCTTGCCAGATCCAGACCATAGACAGCAGCTGCTTTCAGCGCCGGGACCCACCCGGAGCAGTTGTGGTCATTTATAGACAATTTCCTGCCCTTGGCTGCCTTACAAAACCTTGCAGCGAAAATTACGGTGAAAGAAGTTTTTGAATGTTGAATGCTGACCCGCGCAAGCCCAAACCCGACGGGCCAGAAATGTGGGCTCATTAATGCCTCCTTGCATAATGAGGAGAGAAAGTAAAATCCTTACTCGGTCAGGAAATTTTGAGGCTGTCTCCCGGCTGGAGTACTTGCTTGGCAGCTCCAGCCTCTTGCTATAGACTTGACCCGACTAATCCTTTTCCTCTTGGCTCCTTGATCTCCCCACCCGTCTCCCCTCCCTTCCCCCAAGAAGGAGAAGGGTAAAGTCCCAGTCTCCAACAAGAAGGTTTATGGAGCCCCTTCTAACAGGAGCTCCAGACAAAGCGAGAGCTGCGAACGGGGCTGCCCAGCGGTGCCCTGCCTGGAACTCACCTCACACTCCTCCTCCTCTTGCTGCTCTGCCACTGCGGATGGGAAACCAAATCCCCGTCGCTTGCTCTGAGCCACCACTGGTTGCTTCCTGGAGACAATGGCTTTATTCGTTGGACCAGTGGACGGCTTTTGGCACGGGAGCCAAATCAGTGAATGGAAACATCCTCCTTGCAAGCTGCAGTGACATCCTGCTATTGTTGGCACCCCTTGGCAGGTTTGTTCAGCTGCTTTGTACCAGTTGACATCTCCGGGCTTTCATCAGTGTGTCAGTATCGCCATAAGGTACATGGGCTTCCTGACCTAGTGCCCAAGGAAAGCCCTCTTCTCCTGTTTATGGTCAGGATGCGAAAGTAAAGGAAGTTGAAACGCTACTCAGGAATCCACTCCAGGCTTTAATTGCTACTGTCACTGCTAGAAGACGTTGGGAATGTTGAAAAATAATCAGTGTGCTGTGTAATAGGTTGCAGATGTTCAGGTTGTGATCTATCCAGACATTGTGACCTCCTGGCTACTGGAAGACAAGCCCTAATCAAAACTCTGGAGCTGAAAAAAAATTGCTCCCACACGCCTTCAAGAAATTGGGAAGAGCTTTGTCTGTGATTAGCAGATGCACAGTGGCTCTGCCCAGGACTTTGGTTGGGGTAAGACACATCTCTCTGTCAAGAGCACAGGAAAGCTGTGGTAGCCTCTCCTTGTTGTGGCATCGCTCTCTGAGGGGACAGGAGTGAATCGCTGCCCAGTGCTGGAGTTCACCCGTGATCTCAGCCATAAACATGCACTGATGCTATTTAGGGAGCACGGGGGAATCTGTTCATGTGCTGCTGGGGCATCCCTGGTCACAAAGAAAGGAGTGGAGGTGATATTCCCACAGTGGCAGCTCCTTTCTCCCCCACACAGCCCACCTCTGGGCACAGCATAGGGCAGCCCAGGTTAATCACGGCTGGAGCTGGTTTGGAAAGGTCTCTGGCAAGACAAGAAGATTAAAATTAAGTGTCTTGTAAGCTGTAGGGTATTAAGGTACATACATGCACGTGTGCACATACAATATGTGTACACCCACACCTCTCTGTGCCTTTTCCTTTCTGTGCACAGTAGTCACGTTTGTCCCGTGCTTTTTTGGAGCTGGCTGTCTGGGAGTCAACAGGGCAGCTCTGGGAAGAGGAGAGGAGGAAACTGTCACCTTCTGTGGGCCATCACAGTCCTGCCATGACCCTGGGAGGCAAAGTTGTGCAGACCTCCTGCAGGTGCCAGTGAGCTTTCCTGCTGCCATGAGAGAGCTGGGCAGGGGAGAAGAGGTCCAGATGGTGCCACTGCAGGCAGTTGTGCCATCCATTCCAGCCTCCTCCTCCCCTCTCCTCCAGCCCTCGGCACTCCCAGCGGCATCTACGCTGGTCATCTCGGCTGGGGACCGCTGAGCCGCTGCGGGTGGGCAGGGCAGCACTGCTCTCCAAGGAGGGAGAGGAGTCAGAGAGATGAAGGAATCAGGACTCCCTTCTGCATCTTCCTGTGGTACCCAAGCTCCCAGTAATGGCTGATGCACCGGACAAAAATATCAGCCAAGCAGCACAGGCTGTCTCCCCTTCATATGCACATCGTTGGCGCAGACAGCTACGGCAAATCTAAAAATAGCAAAGTTAGATAAATACAGAGAAAAGAGTTTACAAATTTCCAAGAAGGTGACAAACAGCAGTCCTGGCTAAGGAGGGATCTTTTTTCTAACCTTTTTTCTAAGGCTTTTTCCTTCTGCAGATTGTTTCCCCACACAGAAGAAAAGATCATTTACTTTTAAAGCAAAGTGGCCTAAAACTTGAAGACTGTTTGACTGACAGAAAGTGATGCTGGGGGCTGCGCTGCAGCAGAGAGAAAGTTTGTGGCAAATACACACCTGCAAGACAGAGAACAGCCTGAGCCTCAGGTTTTCTTTTTCGCATTCACAAAGCTCCATTGCTTTCTGCCTGCTGAAAGCCTGAGTGAGTAGCTAGTTAGGAAGCATATAGGAAAAGAAATATGTAATCTCACTTGAGCAGGGAACTGAGCTGCCTGCTTTCTCTCCCAGCTCTGCTGAAACCTTCCTGCGTGAGCTGGATAAATCACCTTGCTTTGACGTACCTGCACGGACGCAGATCAAGGTACCAACTTCACTGCAGTCAGTAAGGCACATTCACCTGCTATTTAAAGTCAGCAGCACCTGGAAAACCTTCACACGCTGCAAATAGACTATTTTTAAATCAGTATTTTTGGTCATTTCTGATCCTCGTGCCATACTTGATGAGGATGAGGGCAATGTGCGGCCGTGCATTGCCTGCTGGGGGTGCACCATCCTCTGCCAGTCCTCCCAGAAGGTACAGGGGTGCAGCTGGAGTTGGGGCAAGGTGGAAGATAGGCTAGACTCCATCCTCATTTTACAGCCAAATAGGCACTGGGTACTTGCAGACACCCCAGCAGAGAAGCCAAAATTCCTTCCCGAGCTCCTGTGTCTTTGGTGGCGGGGGCACTGGGATGGCCAGCTGCTGCACCATGTACAGGGCAGCCCCAGGGATGCTCGCCCGACTGAGCCACAGCTCGGCTTGCAAACCAGACCGGGCGCACTGGGTGTACCGGAGACCCTGCCAGTGCCCCTTTCTGAAAGGAGCATTGTTATTCCACGGAAATGACCTTTGGAGTCCAAAAGTCTTTATTTGAAATGAAACAAAACCAACCCCAACCGCTCCTTAAGCAAAAACAAATTAGCTGTTATCGCTGCACAGCTCTAAATATGCCACAGTAATCTTCCACACTTCTCTCTCTGACAGGTCGGTCAATACACGGTGCTACCTTAAGTCATCGCTACCACTGCTCCTACGCAGGTAAGAACGGCAGGGAAACCGGCAGGTCTCCTCCCTCGCCTCGTATTTATTTTCCCCTCAGGAAAAAGATCTTAAAATGATCAGAACAGAAGGAAAACAGTTCTGTTGGTTTCACACTGTTGAGCAGGAAGCAAAAACCACTGCAAGTCTGAAGTATATTATTTTATATTTAAAAAACCCACTGTTGTCTCACCAGGGCTCTCTTCTTTTCCTGCCATGAGTTTCTGGCTCTTTTCAAGCATCCCTCTTTGCTGTCACTCCTGCGGAAGGCTGCAGGAATTCTGCTTCATCTGCCTCTTGGCTGGGTGGTGAAAATGAACTGTAAAATTTGGAAATCTGTCGATCTGGCTGCACTGCTTGTTTGCTTTCTTTTTAGAGCATCTAACTCTTTGCTTGGACCTTTATGTCCAGAGAGAGCAAAGCACAAAGAGTTTCCCAGCCAAGCTTTGTGGTAGCAAAAAAGATGTGTGCTCCTATTCCTTCTTTGCCTCCCTCCTTTTGTACAGCCCCAGCCAAACATGGTTCATGTTAAAAGTTTCTGACCCTTGCACAGTATTTTTTGAGCCTTTCCAAGCCAAACCCAGAGACTTTGTTTCCAAACAAACTTGCGTTTTCCATTGGGGGCTGGATAATCACAGTGCAGAGGAGGACACTAAAACCAGAGCTTGTGCTTCCGAGTTGCATATGTCTGTAGCATCCCTTATCTGGGAAAATCCCAAAAGCCTGCCGTAGGGCACATTGCTGGTTGTGAGAGGCGGGTGGTCGAGCAGCCCGCTTGCCTTGAGGACCGTGGTATTTGAGCAGCTATTTTGGGAGGCAGGAGGGGGCTGCTCAGGGCAGCCAGGAGAGAAGGGCTGACCTGGGAAGGGGACTCTGACATGGCCATGCAGCCGCAATGGCAAGCACGAAGCACCACCGAACACTTCATCCTGGCACTGGAGAGCAAAGCCCCCTGCACCTCGGAGGAAATCCCCACTGGTACTGCCAGCATCTGCCCTCGGGGCTTCTGGCCCCTGGGAATGCAATTTGAAGGGGGGCTGTGGAGAGGGGTACGGAGCAGGCAGCACATTTCTGCACCAGCCCCTGCGTAAGCCTGCGTCCGTGGCAGAAGGAGACTTCCCAGCCCGGGCAGACATGCTGTCTCCTGTCTCTAATTGCAGCCTTGCGCAGGGCTCACGTGTCCCAGAGTGGGAGCTGGCTCCTTCCCCTCCATCGCATTGTCTCTTCCCACAGCCCGGCTCCCACAGGGCTCACAGCTTTTCCTCTCCGGCTCCCAGCCTGGCTCTGCCTCACTGGCTCTGTCTTGCCCCTCGCATCTCAGCGTTGTCTCCTCTCCTTTCCTCCTCTTCATTCAGATTTTCCTTTTTTAGCCCTCGCCTTAGCATCCTCCCTTACACCGTCTGTTGCACAAAAGTCCAAAAAGCATTGGGGCTGTGCCAGGACGACACAAAGGTGGGCTGCCCGTTCCGGAGGCTTGCCTCCAACCCCTTCACCTTGTCATTGTGCTGCTAGGCTGTGGAGGTCCCGACAGTGCCTGCCTGGTGGGGATGAGAGGCCCGGAGCCCGGCCGGACAATAGCAGCACTGTGCTGGAGAAAGCGGCTCTGTCCGACCGCTACCACGCTCTGCATCCGCCGAGCGTGTGGGAGGGGAAGAGTGTCCCTCCACTCTCCTGCGCGCTGCTTGCTGGGCAAAATCAGGAAGAAGATGGAGGGATCAGTGCCTAAGACTGGTGTTACTCCGCTCTCCCATGTGCTGAGAAGGCTGGTGCGGTTTTGCAGGGACTAGGGTGGCTCTGCGTTCGCCAGGCACTGGCTGGGTCGGAGCTTGGACCTTAGAGATCTCCGAGCTGCTGCATCTCATGGGCCTGTGCATGGTGCCAGTCCGGGGCTCAACCACAGAATCACAGCATCAATTTGGTTGGAAGAGACCTCTGGGATCATCAAGCACAACCTTTGCCCTAACACTGCCATGTCAACCAGACCATAGCACTAAGTGCCACGACCAGGCTTTTCTTAAACACCTCCAGGGATGGTGACTCCACTACCCCCCTGGGCAGCCCGTTCCAATGCCTAACGACCCTTTCTGTGAAGAAATGCCTGCTAATGTCTAACCTGAACCTCCCCTGGCACAGTTTCAAACTATGCCCTCTTGTCTTGTCACTAGTTGCCTGGGCGAAGAGACCAACCCCCACCTGGCCACAGCCTCCTTTCAGGTAGTTGTAGAGAGCGATGAGGTCTCCCCTCAGCCTCCTCTTCTCCAGGCTAAACACCCCCAGCTCCCTCAGCCGCTCCCCATCAGACTTGTGCTCCAGACCCCTCACCAGCTTTGTTCTTTTCCTTCCCCTAAGGTTCCCACTGTAAAAGAAGTTTGCAGAGCTTGCTGCTTCACAGGTCAGGGCTGTAACACAGTACGGGCGTTTTAGACTTGCAAGGGTTGGTGCCACGCTTTGTTAAGCTGGGGCCCCTCCTAAGCGCTGGCCCTATCACTCTGGCTCAGCCAGTGAAGCAGTGGGTTGGTTTCAGGGTGTCCGGGAGAAGATAATGCTGCTTGGTTATTGTAGGGCAGCTGGAGATCCTGCAGACAGCTGACCTGTAGGTGCGGGTTCATGATTGCAGGCTTGCTCTTGCGTGTCACTGTGTGCCCACTTGTTTAGCGCATGACAGTGATGGTCTGATGATGGCTGAATCACTGACGCTGATCTCCCCCATCTTCCTCTTTCTTTCCCACCTCCTGAAGGCCACCACAAGTGTCTTCTGCAGAAGGAGGCAACACAAAGGGCTTTGCAAGCCCACGGCAAGGAAAAAAGGATCTGACTGGGTTTCCCTGCATGCCCCGACTCCTTCCATGCCCACATGTGCACACGCATGCCATATGCACATGCATGCCATGGGCACCATCCCTATTAAAAAGCCTCCTCTGCAAGCTTTCTTTAAGCTCTTACAGAGAGAATATCTCGTTTGCTTCTGTTCATGAGCTGAATTGAAACTGGGTCTCCCTGCTTCTCCCTTGTTGGGACTAGGAAGACCAGGCTGGGAGTTAGGGGCCAGGAGGAAGGGGGACTCCCGGGTGTCCCCTCCCACCCCTGGGGCTGTGGTTGAGCCACCCCCTTGCCACCGCAGGCGTGCAGGGAAGCTCGCTCACACAGGGCCAGCATGGCTCATACTGGCACATCCCAGGGCCATTCATCCCTCAGCTGGGACATCCCATTCCTTCATCCTTCTCAAAATGGGTCCAAATCCAGCTGGCTTCCCAGCAGCAGAGCTAGGAAGGGCCTGAGCAACCATCCGGCTGCGAGCCAGTCATTTTGTGATGGCACAACGCCTGCAAAGCCTGGTTCTTCATCTCCAGCAAACCCTCAGCTGGGACAAAAGCCCCGAAACAATGGCCCAGCTTTCCAGCCACTGGTGACCCAAAGGATGCTGCGTGCTGAGGCAGTCAAGCACGCAAGGATTAATGACAGCTAGAGGAAGCCGCTCTCCGGCCGCACCGCCGTGGGATTCAGCAATACAATAGCCAGAAGGAGCACACGAGCTCCTTGGCTTTTTCTCAGGGCCTAGGTAAATAATCCCCTTCCACAGCAGCTGTATGGATTCCCATAAAGCTGAATAGCAAAAGCAGTTCCCAGGCTTATGGTTAATAATCATTGTTTCCCAGGCCACGTAATTATTATTTTGACTGTCAGGAACCTGGGAGAGAGAGCACAGACACAATATTTTCCCAATCAGCTCATGGAGAGCAATTTAATTCAGCTTAAAAGGAGCCAGCTGTGAAACAGCAAGCACACCCTGACCTTCGGGAAAGGCGCACGGCCGGTGCCCATGCCCCTGTGGACCCACCGCCCACTGCACCAGCGAGGGCTTGGAGCTATCTGCACGTGACAGAAACCACATCGCCACATCTTATGAATTTGTCTCCGGGTCCTGAATGCCACAAAAATGCTTTGGAAATTGCTGCAGGGTAGAGTGAAGTGGGGAGGGAGGAAGGAATGTGCTCAACCTGGCAGGCAAAAGCAAGGCAGCTTCTGTGCAAGGGCTGGAGAGAAGCAAGGTGCAGGGCTTTCTGCAGCCAATGTGCAAATATTTTGCATGGCTTGTGTAGGAGAAAGCAGCAAGCAGCTGATGGGCATTCATTTGCAGGCGAGCTGGCAGCACTGGAAGCCAGGTCTCTCTGGCTGGGGGTGGGAAAGCAGCTATGGGGAGCTGGCAACTCAGGGGCTTTGAGCAGGGAGAAAAGGAGGAGAGGAAACCCAGCAGCTCTGACATGGGTAGATGGTGCAGAATACCAGTTAGATCATGCTTCTTGGTTACTGGTAAATTAATTTGCATGGCTGGAGAAAAACGATGCTGTGGGCAAAATCCTGCCTTTACAGGTTGGAGCAATTACCCCAGCAGCAGGGGTGGGACCAGCCCAGACATCACCCATGGCGATGGAGCAGCTTGAGCCCATACAGTCCCACCTGACAGTGGTACACATGCCGGCGAGCCCGTGCAAAGAAACAGGATACATGCCCTGCTGCTCACACGTGCCAGAGCTGGCCTGCCGCAGCCAAACCCTGCCCTCGGGTTGGTTTGGCATGCCCGGCACAGCATGGCACGGCGTGCTTTCTGGGGCAACGCATGGCGAGGTTTGCAGGCTGCACATCGCCCGGCACCTTCCCCACTCTGCCTGGGGGTCTCCTGTGTTTGCACGCTCTCCCAGCTGGGGTGGCGTTGGGAGAGGGAAGACACGATACTATTCGGTGAACACATGGCTGAATTGACAACTTTGGGCACCAAAAGGAGATGCTTGTAATGTGTGCAGGGTGCACAGCATCTGTGCGGGTCTCCTGTCTGGTGGCTTTTCGGACTCAGGTCTGGTTTGCCGTGTTTACCGGCAGTGCCGTAACCTTGTTGTCCAGAACTGTCCATGCTTTGTGGCAGAGATGGTTTGGGAGTACAACAGCTGGGAGGGAAACAGTCACTCGGGTGGATTTATCCATCTCTCCTGGGCTTTAGGATTTTGTCCTCTCTCCTGGGCTCCTCAGGGGACGTGTGGGTGTTCACCCCAGTGATCCGAGCCTCCCACCGGTATCTGCTTTCACATCCCTCGGAAAGGATTTCACCTCCTGGATATTGTGTAACTGCTTTCCAGTGCCAGCACCACTTTTGGCTGCTCAGGTTACAGGAGGACTGCAAGAGCCATTCGAAATAGAGGAGCAGCATTTAAAGGGGCACGGCCACAGCCCCAGAGGGTCTGCTTGTACCAGCACAGCTCCAAAATCTGCCGGCTAAATGCAAAGACTGGTATGTGCTGGGCTTGCAGAGGAATCCACGTTCTTGGAGAGTTAAAGTAAGACCAGGAAAGGTTACTTTTAGCAGCTTTGAGGTGCAGGCAACCGATGCCATGACTTGCCTGAGGTGACATGCAGGAGCAGGGTGTAAACGCAGCCTCCTCCCCGGCGTTGGGACCGGTGTGCTTTTGGGTGCAGTCCAGTTTCAAGGCAGTTCGTAGCGACTGTTGTTCTCAGAGCCGTGCTATGAGGGGAAGAAATGTTGGCTTTTCTGTTTCCAGGTCTGAGTAAAGGGTTCTTCAGCTTCAAAATTTTTCGTGCAAGCAAGCACACGATTGCTCTGAGGCTTGTGGGAGCTGCAGTTCCCTCAGCCCCTGCAGCTCTGCCAGCGAAGGGGGAGCCACAAGCCCAGGGGTCTGCTTTGTGCCCATTGCGAGGATGGTAACGTTGCCAGTCAAATGCAGAAAAGTAAATGCCTTTACCCTGGATTGAGTTCTGGGGCAGATCAGTCATCATGGGTCCCATGAGTGAGATTCTGGCTCAAAAGGGAATCTTCTCCAAATAGACCTTCTCCAGGGACTTTCCTGGCATCGTGTCCTCTGCAAACCTTTCTCTGGGATACTGTCATGGAAATGGGCAGTTGAAGTTGCTGGACTCTGGGAGTGGGGCATGGATAACCCATGTGCTCTGGCTCTCCCACCGCACAGGGATGGAGGGAGGCAGGTGGTGCGGGAGACCTGCCGGTAGGGGAGGGCAAAGCAGGTTGCCTGATGGACACATCGCATCCCTGAGCCCCACACTGCATGCGTAGCTCTCAGGAAGGTAGGGCACGGCCCAGGCCGTGGCAAAGCAGCCCTTCTCCATGCATGCTCCTTTGCAGGGCAGGACCTGTCTGGACCACTCACTCCTTGGCCGTTTAGTTGAGCCAGCCAGAGGAGGGGCCATGTCAGACCAGTTGGCAAGAGCTGGATTTCTTTAGGGAAGGTAGATGCCAATGACATTCAGCATCTGCCAAAGACAGTTTGGAGGTGGTGCTGCAGGAGATGGGCACCTTCTATATGGTTTGAGTATTGAGCAATGGGTTTGTTGATGCTTCAGAAAGATGCTCGGCCCCTCTGAGCAGCCAGAAGCTGCTCCCAGCAACACAGATGACAATAACTTTCCTGTTGCCTTCAATTGCTGTCGTATTTGAGCCATTGTATCTGTTGACAATACGCTGTGGGGAGAACTGAGGCGCTTCCAAAAATGTCTCTTCAGAGCCAGGCTGTCAGTGATATAATTCTTTGGTACTCTGTCAAGGCACCAGTGCAAACATCAGCTCAGCACCCTGTGTGGCAGCAGTGGTGGGATGCTGGAGAGAAAGTGAGACCGAGGTGGAATGAAAGACAGAACAGGGGGTGAGTGAAAGGATGGAAACTATAACCCAGACCTTCTTGCCTTCGTCCCTCTGACAGTGCTCCGCTCCTGTAGTACTTATAGTGAGAGAATCTGTTTATATTTTGTTTCTGTTCTCTTTTTGGGCTTGGTAGAAAAAAAAGCAGCAGATGCAATGGAAAAATGAAGTGAGGACAGCAACGCTCCTAGGTCACCCTCTTTTTCCTTTCCACTGTGCTTGCCAAGCACAACCCATTTCCGTCTCTGCTAACAATGCTCCGTGCTGCACTACAGCCTGCTCCAGCCCTCCGGGGTATGAGCCGAAACAGAAACTCCTGGCAGCTCCCAGGAAATGCAGCAGTGAGGAACTCGTGTAACCACCACCAAGCTTTTACCCTGAGTCCAAAGTTGTGGGGTGTCACCGCCATCAGATGTGTGTGCCAGGGTACTTCCTGAGGGTTGCAAATGGCCTAGGAGGACACCACGTCCAGCATCTGAGTGAAAGGCCAGCTACATCTCTACGTGCGTGAGAAATGGCATGGCAGTTATGTTGAGGTTGTTGATGAGCCCCGAGGGGTTTATAGACCAGTCTGTCGTTGCTAAACAAAAAAATATTTTTTTTTTCCCCTCCAGCTGTCCACAGTCCTCTCGACTCTGAGCTGCTTGCTTTTTGATCTGTCCCAAAGAAGAGCTTCAAAATACAAAATGCTCCCTGGGAGCATAATCCAGGGTAGAGCTCCAGGCAATATCATGTTCAGATGCCTGATCCCCGTACTTGGTTTTAAAAAGATTAAATCTGAACTCTCTCCAGCAAAGTGACCTTTGGCCTGTGGTCTGCAGGCCCCCTATTTCTGAAGGTCCGTGAAATGTAATTAAGAAGAGCAAGCCTTTTGCTGGCCAGTTTAAATTCACTGTATGAGGCCTGTGTCTTCAGAGGGAGAAAATCTTGTGAAGATCTATAATCAGAGAGGTTGAAAGCCACCGACCCAAGAAACTGATGGCACTTACAGGAGAGATGGCTGTGGTGTATCTTTTTGTTCCCAGAGGAGAAGTTTCACCTGCTTTTAGAAAGCACTGCAGGACCTGGTTCCTCTCACAGTCCTCCCTTAAGTATTGACCTCAGAGTAAATGGAGGATGTTTTCCTTCCCTGAATATCTATTTCCTTCCTAAATAAACCATGGGTGAGTCTGTTGGTTTTTTATTTTTTATGGAAGAAACACAAACCAGTGGGGATCTTAAAAAGCTTTTAATGGCTGCATTTGGTCCCTGGGTACTGTGAGGATTGGTGAAATCACTGAACGCAGAATAGGAAAGGACCTTGGGATCAACTAACCCATCCTCCTCTCCAAGGCAGGATTAACTAAACCTAGCCCATACCTGAGAGATGTTTTTTGACATGTCCTTAACAGCACGCGAACCTGCCAGCCTACTCAGGAAGTGATTCACTGTCCTTATTATTTAGAGATGGTTCGTGGTATTGACCTGGATCTTCTTACTGTGTTTTAGGCATGTGAGTTTGACTTTTCCCCAGTGGGAGAAAAGAATGGTTATTCCCTTGTCTTCTGCAGTGACCTTTCACATGTTTGAAGCCTATTACTGCGGCTCCTCTCAGTCTCCTGTAGATTGGATGAAAACACAAGCCATGCTTTCTAGATCTCCCATTGCAGTTGGGGGGAGGGCTGTGATGGGAAACCAGCTGGGCAACCCTTTGTGCGATTCTTCCACTGTCCATCATGGTGATGAACAGAGGGAGTGGATAAAACTAGGACAGGTCAAATGCCGCCCATGCTTGGTACTCACAGAGCTCAGCCGAGAACAATTCACGTGCATCAGCATCAAGATGCCTTTTTGCGAACCATCCAAAGGCCTGAAGCTATGATTCTGCAAAACTTCCCTCATCCTCATGAGTCACAGGACAAAGGAGCTGCTGGATTTGGACTCTGTTGCCTGGTCTGTACCCTCTACTGATATGAACCCTGTGATCTCTTCTGCTGTGACTCTTATCTCTTACACCACTGAGCTTCCAGGAAGGCTTGGACTGAGACTCAAACACCCACTCCGCATGGGCAAGTTCAGACACAGGTTTTTGCAAGCAGGTCTTTGCTTCATCCATGGACGATTTTCATCGGGATGGTTTGCTTCCAGCCCCATCTGTTGTTGTGGGCTCCCACATACAGCTCGTGGCTTGTTCTTGCCTCCTACTACTTGTCCTGCTAAAGTCCCATCCCTGTTGTAAATACCGTAGCTCTAAAGCAGCCAGCTATAATGGTCCTTTTTGTGTTACAGGAAAAGCGATACTTTTCATCCACAGAGAACTAAAACTGCATTTAACTCTTTTCTGAGTCAGTGCCACTCTCAAAGTTAATGCAATGTCAGAATTTGGTCCATGGTTTCTGCAAGGCTCTGATATAGTGAAACTAGGCTGATCCCTTCTATGTAGGCGAAGCCAAACTTTGCTTACGACAGGACATTGCTCCATATCTAACCTATTGCATGGACACACTTTCTATGTCTAGTGTTATTGTCTAACCTTCCCACGCTTAAGACCCGGTGTCACCCCATCAGTATTGCAGCGGGGTGCAATATTGTCTCGCTGTATTCAGCAAGACGCAATCATGTTTGCAGGTAACATTTCAACAGCTCTCCTTAGCCAGGCTGAGGCACGGGGCACGTTCAGGGTGTTTGGCTGACTAAGTGCAGATAGCTTCATTTTGGCATGCTGGCAGAGGACCTCATGCTGTGGCCCCGTCCTCCAAAGGTTTCCTCTCAGCTGCAGTGCAGTGTCACAGCATCCCTTCTGCCACCACACTGCATAGCTAATGGCATGCCTTGCGCTTCTCCTGCGGCCAGGACCGTGGCCTGTATCACCTACACGTGCTTGTATTGGTATCATCCTCTTCATGTACTCAGAAAGAGCAGCCTCTGACCCACCACAGTGTGCTAATGAAATGGTGAGTTTGGTCATACAGATGGCCTGGGAAATGCCCAGCTATAGGGTTCCCTCTGCCAGATGTTCCTTGCCACTACCAGAAAAGATTTTGCTGGTGCAGCTATATATGGCATCCATGCTAGTGTGGAAGTGCTACTGCTGGGGAGGTTCTGCCCATAGAAGGCCCTGCAAAGCCTGTATGAGGCCTCTGCGCTGGGGCTTTTGCTGGGATACAGTTGTCATTGCACTGTGGACCTTTTGAATTCCCCTCAGTACGTACTCGTACAAGCTTTCAAGAGCAGATAAGTGCTTTTCACAACCAGAGCAATTGCATGATGCAAATCAGTGTGCTTCATGTTGGTGGTTGGGTGCCCCCTCTCAATGGCACTTTTTGGTTGGTCACTGACACACGTGGGGACCACGCCATGACCTCAGCAACTGGCACAGCAGTGCCTCTGACAGCTCAGCCGCTCTGTGCTTGATGCTGGACGGCTTTGTCTCCATACCCAGCTGTTTCACTGGCCTTAGAGCTGTGGTCAACTTCACAGGTCCCCGCTCAGGTTGCATGCAAAAGAACCATCCTCGAAACCAGAAATGATCATGTATTACTTCTGTTGAGGGCACAACTGGGAGTCTGTGCCCTGATATTAGAGTTTTCCAGTGGAGATCTGTGCAAACAGACATGCTCTGTGCAAACTCCTGTGCTGGTCTGCTTTCCACCCCAGCTCTGAGTGAGTCACATCTCTGCTGCGGAAATGCAGTTGCCAATACAAACTCTCCTGATGCATACAGACCTGTCTTGTTGGGTTCCCGGCTCCAAATGATGATTTTTGAAGTCCTTGGCAAAATTTATTCTGAATTTGTGTTCTAAAAGGGCAGAAACTGTTCATGCGTTTCCTTATTCAAGGCAGAAAAACTCTTGGATGGTGACCTACCCTTTAACATGCTGATTTTGTTCAGAGGGTTTCTTACACCAAAAGCCAGGTCTGAAGCTTGCTTTCACTGCTCTGAGCAGTGTGAAAATGTTGTATTATGTGGTTGTCAGAAAACCAAGATGAGGCTTGTCCACTTGGGAAATTTAACTGACATAACTTCTTTGACTGTATGAATTATGCTGGCGCAGCTAAACAGATGATAGATATGACCACATATTATATGTCATTCCTTAGCTAACAATACCGTGCAAGGAACATGTTGTGGGCAATACCCTGTTTTTGATGTCTCTGGCCTGAGTAGACGGCAGCTTCCTCAGACTGCAATCAATTCCCAACATTGCACAAAGGTTATGGACTACCTCCAAGCTTCCAGTTGGGCACCACTGTTGTGTGTAGGGGTGCAGTAACAGCTAAACTATATAATTACTTCTGATCATATCCACATCAGGGACTTTAGGACCGGGCCTTCGCTACATCTGCTATCAGTTAAGGCTGTGAAGAAGCGTGATCTTTTGCTTACTGAGCTGTGTCAGCAAGTCCCTGCTGTGTTGTACATGGAGGAATGGAAATAAACTACAACTGGTAGTTAATGTAAAGCCCCGTGTGTTTTGCTGTACAATATAGCAGTGAGCTACCTTGAGAAGGGATTTTTTTAACACAGACCTTGAAAGAGAGTGGCTGGCCAAGAGAGTTTTGCAGCTAGCTGCCTGCAATCAGCCTCACCAAGCACCTGCATGAAGAAAGGATAAGGATTTTGTGGTCTGGAGGGCAGCAGAGGCAGGTCCCAAAGCACCCGAGTCCTGCAAAGTCCAAGCAGGGCTCAGATCCATGCAGTGAGCCATTTGATAGCAAAGTCTAAAAACTCTTCACGTCCTGCTGGGTCCTCCTGGCCCATGGACACCTTGCCGGCTTCACCAGCTGATGGGGGAAACGGGCTCCCAGCAAAGAGAAGCGAAATAGCCCCCTGCCACACCGCTCAGTCCCAGGTCTCTTGGCCTGACAAACTCCGTCTGGACACTGTCAGGTCCAGAGATGGGCAAGACACAAAGACAACTAAAGTAGAAATGTAAGACATCTTTTTTTTTGCTGCAAGGAACAAGTAGACTCCGGTCCTTTATGTTCTTTTATGTGAGAGGGCTGATTAGGAAAGGGCAAAGCTGGGAAGCTGAGCGCCCCGGGTGAAACTGAGATCCATGTTATGCTAACGAGGAGCTTTGCTACACACGGCGCCATGTGTTATGCCGCTGTTTTGCCAGGTTCCTGCTGCTTAGCAGGTCACGCAACAACCTCTCACTCTCATTAATGCCAGATTAGGTTCCCGTCGCCACTCTCCCGCTGCTTTTAATCATGTGGCCACCGGCCAAGGACTGCTGGGGAAAACCCTACCCCTTAGGCTGGGTGTCAGCTGATTCTACCTAAACCATATAGCTCTTGGGATGGGGAGGCACAAAGGAAAACAGCGGAAATGGGGACAATTCACAGGAGAAAAAGGATGAAGGTCAGAGTTAAAAGTGCAAGAACAGGGAGCCAGGAGCGGACATGAAACAGAGCCCCACCATTTGTGCCCACCTCTCCCTGTGAGCATCCAGAGTGCAGGGAGAGAAATAGTCACTGTGGTCCCCACTCTTCATCTTCCTCCTCCTGGGGCTGCAGGTGGTCAGCTTGATCAGGGCCAAGAGGTAGCTGCCAAGGACTTGTGACATGATGGGGCTGCAGGTGGAGAGGGTGGAGAGAAAAACACGTAGCCCTTGGGGGAGATGGGAGAGGGCTAGGGCATGCCAGCTGCATGGTGACAGGGTTTCTTTCATGCTGCAGACGAGGTTTGTGTCCGGGGACCCCATAACCATGCTGTGACCATGCCTGTGCCTGCTGTTTCTGTGGGCTGTGGACCTGGCTCATGGTGCTAGCAGTCCTGCTGGTGTCCTTCAACATCTCCTGAGGGGAAGGGCGGACTCCATTTTGGGGTTGGGAAAAGGGCTCTGATTTTGGTGACACCTGCCAGGACTGTCCTCTGGAGGACCAGGATCTCTCTGCCGTCTGCACACAAGAGCTGGAGGATACACAGTGGGGACTGACCAAGGACATCCCCCCTCTGCCCCTTGCTGGTTGCAGGATGCCTGGTTGCTCTGAGATGTTCACCCTGGGCTGGAGAGGAATCAGTGGGAGAGTCAGGCCTGGGCAGAGCGTGGAGCTGGTGACCCTGAGGATGGCACAGAGCACAGGCGAAGGGACCCACGTGGCCAGCACTCTTTGCCCCACTGCTGTGGGCAGGGGAGGCTGCCGTGTAGGAAACCAAACAGTCTCCATGTGCACCAGGTCTGCTGGGTCAGGAGGAACACTCTTCAGCACATGCCATGAGCAGCACCTACAAGCCCACCTCTCAGCACAAGCTCCCTCGCCTCGCTGCACAGAGAGGCAGGGGTCCCTGGCGATTCAGAAGGGCCAGCCTGGCAAGGCCAGCCCAGAGGCGCTTGCTGTACAGGGATACCGCTGTAGCACTGATACTGCAGTGGTATTTTTAAAGGGCAATGACACTTGTGTTCCCAAGCATACAGACACAAGGTCAGTCTGACCCTGGTACTCCTTTCTATTCCCCAGCCCCAGACAGTTCCCCACAAAGGCCCTCTGAATTGCTCACCAGACTCCTAAGTGTCCCTAACAATCCCCGCTGCCTGCACACGGGGGTTCAGGAGGGACACAGGCCACCTGAATGAAAGGACCATGTGGTGGATTGACCATGACTGGCTGCCAGACACCCACTCAGACGCTCTCTCACTCCCCCTCACCTCAACAGGACAGGGGGAGAAACTAAGATGAAAAAAAAAGCCCTCATGGTCAAGACAGCGACAGTTTAACAAGAAAAGCAAAAGCTACACGTGGAAGCAAAGCAAAAAGAGGAATTTATTAATTATTTCCCATTGGCAGGCAGATGTCCAGCCACCTCCTGGGAAGCAGGACCTCAGTACGCATAGTGGTTGACTGGGAAGACAAATGCCATAGCCACGAACACCCCTCCTTCCTCCTTTTCCTGAGCTTTTGTTGGTGAGTACGATATATGGTATAGTCATATGGTATAAAATATCCCTTTGGTCAGTTTGGCTCAGCTGTCCTGGCTGTCTCCTTCCAACTTTTTGTCCACCACCAGCCTACTTACTTGTCGGGTGCAGGGAGGAGAGAGACAAAGCCTTGACACTGTGCAAGCATTGTTCAGCAGTAACCAAAACACTGGTGTGCTATCAATGCTGTTTTGGCCACAAACGCAAAGCACAGCACTATCCCAGACAGACCCAGTAGAGCCAGTAAGCATGGCTTGTCTCTTTTGTGCACACACTCGCAATCACTCTCCTTTTTTTTTTTTTTTGCACAGCCTTGCCATCTCACTTGGACCTGGGTCTGCCTACCTAGTGATACCCATATCTTAAATGCCATCGTGTCAGCTCCATCACGTGTACAACGAACCATTCTCTGATGTCCTCAACAACCTCAGGAGTGCTCTGACTCAGAGGTGCCCATTTCCCTCTTGCATGCTACCACGAACACCTGCAAAGGAGCCATTACACCCATTTGTGCTCATACACACCCATTTGTTCCTACAACAAATACAGCTCGAACACAAATCTGAACCTTTGCACTGGCAAGCTACTTAGCAATCTGAACTGTTAGCATAAACTAGATAGACTGTACTGGTGAGCAGCACTTACAATAAAAATCACGTTAGCTTCCCTTCTGGCTTCCCATCCAGACAACGAGGCAGCCTGGGAGTCATGTTAGGTCAAGAGATGTAGAAGTCTGAACTAGCTGCAGCTGCCTTGAACAGCTCTGGAAGGATCTTTGTCTTTGTTCGGTTTTGATCCTGCTTTAATAGGCAAGAGTGACTGGTTTAAGGCAGCACACAGAGTCCCTGGGAAACCCACTGCTAGAGCAGACGCCTGGCTTTGTCCAGCGCCTGGGCACCTCATGCAGAATGGGGACTTTGTGTTTGCTTTTAGAAGATAACTAATTCATATAGGAGGTTCATGAATATTCAGCTTGTGCTTAGGGTTGGGGAGAACAATCCCTAAAACAAAGAGGCAAATTCTTTTACCAGTCATTTGGGGGAATGCAGTTTTCAGCTGCAAGTAGCCTGCGGTCCCTGTCTGTCACAGTAGGATGCATTAATGACCCGTGTTTTTCCAAGCCTGAGCATGCAACACTTGTGAAAAACGGATGCAGTCAGCAAGGGCTTGGAGTTAATGTTTCTGGATGAAGGAGAGCTTGGAGGTGAGTCCAAGAGCATAAGGAGCCAGGCTAAAGTCAGTCATTCTAGCCCCTCTGGCTCTGTCCCCTTTCTGTGGCTGTACCTGTCCTGGGAAGCTGTAGCAGAGAAGTCTTCCAGCAGTGTGGACATGGCTTCTTCTGCACAGCTACTGTACCTAGTCCTCTGTGCAACAAAAAACAACCAGTGAAGACTTTGTCTTCACCAAAGAGGTTTGTGAGTAGCATACTATTCCCGAAGCTGTATACGGCCTCCTCCTCCATTTTCCTTGCAGAGCACACATTTTAGAGCTTAAACACACTGACAAGGTATTGGTGGTAACAACTACTACTAAATAACGATTGTACCTTGTTTGTCTATGTTCAGTGACCCTGCACATGTTGTGAACTCAGATATTCCTTCCCAAGCAATATGCAGCTGATGAGGAGGGATTCGCTACGCCACAGCGACCTGGGTGCATATCTAGGCTTTGTATACATACTTGTCTATTCAAAGCAGTTGTTGATGTTGTTTGCAGGCATTTCCAAGTGAAATAAGCTTTCCTGGTAAAAGTGCTCTTTTGCAACGTAACTGTGCCTACACTTGGTTGTTACTGCTCTGACAAAGTGCTGTCTTCCCTCCTCTTCCCAGCCCCCTTCCAAAATGATTACACTGGTAAGATTTTTAAGTACAGCCTTGTTTTCATTGTCTTCACCCTCACAGGAACTCTCCAGGTTCCTGTAACTGTTCTGTGTTGTCCGACCAAAGCAGCAGAGCAAGTTGGGTGACCACTGTGTGACTGATCACCACCCCGCAGCAGGGAAGGCAAACGGTCGGGGCTGGAGCTGGGCAAAGTGGGCACTGCTTGCTCCAAATGAGGGCAGTGTTACTTTTGTGGATCTCTGGTCTGGTCCCAAAACTGCTCCAGCAGTGGCCGGTGAAGACAGTTGCTAGCTGTGTACATCAGTGCTCCCTCCTGAGTGTGCAAGGAACCTGCCCAGGGATGTCTGTGCTGGCAAGGAGGCTCTGTGTGACCTCTCAACTTTTCCCCCTTGCCAGGAAATGTGCACAACACCAGCTCCCATTGCCAGGCCCTACTCCTTACTTCCACCCATTGCCTTTCTTTTGCAAGGGTGTTTCTGTGTGTTTCTTTCTCCCCTTCCCTCTTTCACCCCAGGATCTCCACTTTCCCCTTCTGCTCAGCTCCAGCTTTTCCGTCCCGCCCCATACTGCAACCCTCCGTTCCCCCTGCCTTCCTCCAACCCTGTCTTCCCCCTCCATCACCATTCCTCTTTTTGTTTTCCAGGAGAAGGATTGCTCAGGCTGTCCACCTGCTGACCAAGGAGGAGGAACAGGGATGAAGGAGAGACGTGGTCCATGGGCAGCAGGACCTGGTGCAGCTTTTGCCCAGAGAGGTGATGGAGAGGGCTGTCATACCGTTATTGTTGTGTTGGCGTGGCAAAGGTGGGAGGGAGGAAGCAGGGGATGGGGAGGAAGGGACTTGAAACTTCAGCTGTCCCTTTGTCTTTTCACCTCCTCTGGTTTATCTGGTGCCCTGTGGAATTTATGATCCTCCGCCCTGCGAAGGGCTGTTGTATTTCAAGTCAGAGTGCTTTCCAGCCGGGTGACAGACCTTGTGTCATTCGGCCAGCTAGTCTGCCCTTTAACAACCTCGAAGGGCTTAATGAGCAATAACAAACTTTCTCTCAGTAACAGATTTGGGAAGACTGATTATCTCTGTTTTACTAGTGGGGAAACAGTGTCAATGGAGTCCAAGTCTCTGTGGCGAAGCTGAGTGATGGATATAGCCCATGATTTCTCATACATTTTTCTGAGGCTGCTACAATCCCTTGTCCTTTCTCCCTCTCCATGTCCAGCTGGATATTTACACAACTTAAGGAGAATAAGGACATTAACTCTTGTCTTTTGAAGAAGCAGAGAACAGGCAAAGCAGAGGAGAACAGGAGAGAGTCCAGCAGAAGTCAGCCAGAAAAATCCCATCTCAGCAGCAGGAGTTGTCATCTAGGTATTGCTTTTCAGGTAACCCAAGTGAAGGACCTTAGGAGTGTCAACCTTATCTGTTTCTTCTCTCATTGCTATAATGTGTTGTGAAGGGGACAAGAGGCCTGGTTTGAGAGGACATAGCCCCTGCAACCTGCAACTGGAAAAACACAGCTTCCAGAGCAGTTCTGCCAGCAATGGTTTTTACAGAGCAGCCCCTCAGTGAAGTTCCAATGCTAGCAAGCATGAGGGGCAGCCCCCCACCCCATCACTCCACGTCAGACCACCGATCAGGGTCCACCTTCCCCTCTCCTCCAGGCAAGGTCATCTGTGGGATGAGCCCTGGCAGCACCAGGGCAGCCCTGGCAGCAGACTTTTTCCAAGCACCATGCACCGTGCCTTCTTCTGATTAACAAGACACAGCTGAGAGACATTGGGAATTAGAAATAAGCCCCAGCACTGGGAGCATGTCTTCTGCCAGCCCTGGAGCACAGTGAGAGGCAGATGAATGCAGAGATGGGGATTTCATGCCCCCTGTACAAAGTTGGAGGCGGTGTACAAAGGAGGAGGAGAGCCTTGAGCACCGGGGATGTGGCAGGCTGACAGGAGCCCTCTGAGGACATGGGTAGGTGCTGATGCAGCCACCCACATGCTGGGTGAAGCACCAGGTGCCCCAGCTCCTGGGGCAGGTGCAGGGCTGCAGGTACCGCATGTTGCTGGTGGATCTCTGCTCCTTGCCAGCTCAGCCAAGGGTGGAAGGACACACAGACCTTGGGCAAGCAGGGTGCCTGGCAGGTATGGCTTTCTCTGAGCATTATCAGCCCAGCCTGCTTTGCTTGGGCATCTGGGGTGGCTTTACTGCAGCGGTACAAAATGTAGCTGCACCAGTGCTGCTGTGTGCTCCCCGAGAGCCCTTTCCTGACACCAGGTCATCCCAGGCACCCTGCAACCATCCCTTTCCCTGTGTATACAGCAGCCTTAAGGCCCATCAATCCACCCCTCCTCTCTGTCTAGGCGTGTACAGTGCCTTCAGGCTGTAGTAGGTAGCTCTAACACTATTAACTCCTCCCTCCTTGTCCCGAGAGGGAAATGCACAGATGCAGTTACGGCAGGCAGAGCTTCCCTACAGCGGAGACCCAGGCTGTCAGCTTGACAGGAGTGGCCTCCTCTGTGTATTGCCTGGTACTCCAGGTGTGTCAGTCTTCCTCCTGGATGCTAAGGCTCAGAGGTCAAGCTGATACCTGTGAGATTCAGCTCTCTTGCCATTGCTTTCCTACACATGCTCTCTCAGATTCTCTGTGCCTGAGACAGGGACACATAAGCTGCAAACTTGGTGGGTTTGCATTTATTTTCATATTCATAAAACATGAAATGCCTGTTCTTCAATAATCTCTGATACTGCTGTGCTGTCATCCTCTCAGTGGGGTTTGCAACAGGATAGCTGATGGACTGTAGGTTTCTTGGATCGATTTCAGGTTGCCTTCCTTGTGGCTCTGCCATGGCTTCTTTGTTTACCACATGTAGATGTGCTGAAACCCAGACCAGTAACGCACACCACGCCTTCTGCCAGTTGTGTTTGTGGGAGAGTGGGAAGGAATGCCACCTGCAAAGGCTCCTCCATCTCTGCTGCTATGGAGGAGTCACACAAGCCTCGATGTTGAGACCTGCAACTCAATCCATAGATATGACCTTTTTGGTGAATCAAGCCGAGTGTCCCAAGTTTCTAATTCTCCTGCATTATTAATGTTTTGCTCAGGAATTAATATGGGTTGGGCTCTGCTTATAGGCCCATGTGCTCATTTCAAGTGTAATCTTATCCAGAGTGTGGAGATGTGTAAAGGCAGGATTTTAGCTCAGTCTTTCTTTTTTTTAGAAAAGAGTCTATGAAGTTATGACCCAGGGACAAGTATCCTCATAGACGATGGGACTCATGTTTCAGTTTTGTTTCTATTTCCTCACCAGGGAAATTGTTCACTTAGGGCAATGGGGAATTTTATGTTGGGGTCAGAATTCAGACTCAGTTTGCATTATATTGGATTAAAGACTCACAGAGGTGACCAAAAACTTTAAGAGAAAGGAGCAAGCTGGGCAGAGGGCTCAGAAAACATGACGTCTGAGGAACACGTGGTAGAATCTGGCGTGTTTTCCACTGGACAAAGCAACTGGAGGGAGACCAGAAAACCTGCCCTTTTGCATTGCATTATTCTCCATGTCCACAGAGGCAAGGCAGGCCTGGCTTGATTTACAATAAGGATGACTTATGGTAGACATTGGGGAAATACTTTCAAGTTTTTAAGGGTTGCTAGTCCTCCAGTAAATACCCACAGCCTCTGCCGCTGGGCTACCACCCATTGGTTCTTACAAGTCTCTGCAATTTGGGCAGGGTGGGGTAGGTGTCCTTGATCCTGTCTCAGAGCAACGGGTGGGTTAGATCAACATGAGCTAATCAGTGAGGCAATCTGGTACAGCTCATGGACTTTTTCCTTGGAAGAAGGAGGTTTTTGGGGTATGTGTTCAGTCAGCATCCCCTTCATTTGCCGTGTGGGGCTGGATGACAGGAGCCAGAGGTATCCCAGCTGTACCACTGGAGGAGAAAGCGTGAGGGCATCTTGTATACAAGTGCATGGCCCAGTGGGGAACTGCAGTTTTCCATTTAGGATGTAGCTGGAGCTTCCTAGACTCTGTGGTGAATCCTCAGCAATTAGTACACGGTGTTTTAGACTTAAGTATGGCTAGAAGTGGGGCGATGCTTGTGTAGTGAAGGTTACAGCTTTTTCTTCATGGTTCAGCTCTAAACCCTACCCTTTGGATCAAACTTTTCTTTCTTTTTTAGATTTAGGTTAGAAATCGTCTCACAGTCAGACTAGTGTGAAGGTCTAGTAAGAGTAACATCTCAGCTACACAGTGCTGAGCACAGAATTGGGTGCAATACTTAGATTGTAATGTAATAAAAAAAGGTAATCCTCCTTCAAGGCATTCCCTTTTATAGTGGCAATGACCCAGTTCATACTTATTAACTTGGGTGGACTGACAGCAAGGAGCTTGGCTTTCCTGCCCCAACCACATCAAAGAAACAAAAATCCTGCATCAACAGAGGCACAAGCACTACTTGCCAGCAGGAACCAGAGGCGTAACCTGCATCCACTTGCACAGTTGTTTTCCACCTCAGCCTTCTCTGACCATTACCTTTGCTAATGGTGTTGCATCTGCAAGGGATATTTTGCAATCTACTTCCTCTGCTTGGGAACAGCGCAATGAGGCTTCACATGGCACAACAGGAGAGTGGAAATTTAAAGAGTTAACAGTGTGAGGTGGAGTACCAGTTATGCCCAGGTCCCTCTGCAGTCCTGAAGACTCTCAGGTGGAGAAGGGGAGCTGACATCTTTCCATTGTGGTCCAGCTTGCCGCAGCTGCCTCATGGCACCCTGCCTGGAGTCCCCGTCTGATCACACACAGATCCTTGTTGTGCTGTGGTGTTTTTGTTTTTCTCACCATCTTATAAGCTGTTTTGAGGATTGCTAGAAGGCCACAGATCATGAAGGCATCTGTGCTTTGCTGTCAAGGACTCTGGAAGCGCTGCAAGAATCTAGCTGACCCTCGATACCCTGCTGCCTATGTTGGCAACAATGACAAGAAGTATTTCCAAAACTCAAATGCAGAGCAGGCTCCCTCTTGGGAAGAGCAATAAAAAAAATCTCCCCTCCTCTTTTACCCAAACAATTATTTTTTTTTTTTTTTCCTTCCACCCCACTCTCCCCTACTTCTCAGGGGGTTATCACCCTGTCTGTTCTCTGTCACCTGGGAGAGGCAGGAAACCTAACATGACAGATATATCTTTCTTAGCGTGGAAGCTCTCCCAAAAGCCTCAGCATGCTAATGAAATCCAATACCTCAGAGAACCACCCACCTCACTCATGCTAAAACCATTTCTTGAAAGATCTCACAGTCTGTTGCACAACTCAGAACATCAAATAACCCCCTTATTTATACTATATACACTTACAACAATAAACGTCCCTTTTGAACTGCATTGGCCAATATAGATTTAAAAGGCTTTTTCCTTTTAATCAACATCTCAATTTGTTGTTTAAGCATTCAGTGCTTTGGCTTGAGAGGAGCTGGTCTCGTGACTTCCCGTAGGACTAGTTGACTAGCTTTGCAAAAACTTCTGTTTCCTCCACTGTGGTTCTCCAGGAGAAGATGGTACCGCTCCAATTTAGTAATGCCAGCTGCTTGCTCAATATGCTCAGGTTGCATTAGGAAGCCTCTGTTTCGAGTTTGGAAGTATACCTGGGAAATGTTGCCCTAAAAATGAAGGAAGAGGATATTTCTTCAAGCTGTTGAGCAAGATTAAAAAATACCTGTAGGATCTGAGAGGCCCTTTCTGCAATAGCTCCAGCCTGTAAAGGCCAGCAGCAGAGCATCAACCGCTTGCAAGCAGTCCCCTCCATGCCCACCACAGGGCCTTCGGTCAGTCAGCTGAAATAGTGTGTTTCTGCCAGTGCCCTGGGCACTAAGTCAGGCCCCAGAAGACCCATATTTCTCTTAGCTCCAGGCCGGTGGCCTTGGCCAAGGGCAGCTGTCCCTTGGCCAGGTGAAGTCCATCCATGATGGCCAAGAGAGCCAGGCTAGCTCAGGCTGGGTGGCAGGTCCTGGCCAGGTGCAGCGCCTGAGCCACCCTGGTCCTGCCGGATCGGCAGCACCCTGAGCCCATCCAAGGGCCACCGCAGCTCTGCCCCACTGGCCAGCATGGCAGTTTTGGCTTGTCCATCACCCAGCTTGTTCCAGTCCCCTGCTATTTCAGCTAGAGAAGTGCCGATCCCCTCCAGTTCTTCCTCAGCCTTTTCCATCTCTTCATTGTCAGTGACTTCCTCAGGGCAAGGAAATACTTTCTTCTACTTGTTGGTACAATCCTTAGGGAATGATTTGCATGCTTTTATGGGTGGTGCGTGCCCTTGCCTGGAGATGCAGGAAAAGAGGATTGCCTGGGCGTGACGTGCATTAGCTCTTCAGAACATACCTCGGGGAGGCTGGTGAGTTTGGCAATGCCCTTGGAGAGGCTTGTGTGCACACTGTGAGAGTAATAAGCTGCAAAGAATTTGAGAGTAAGAAGCTGCAAAGAATGAGGACAAGGCCAGTGGTGTTTGTTACTGCTGTCTTCCTACTCATCGGGGCAGAAGTAATAGTAGCAGAGAGGAAGCTCCCACTGTTTATGCAGGAACTGGAAGCAAGACAAAGCTTTCTCATCTGTCTATTGCAATAGACTGGAGATGACTAAGGCTGTTTTCCTCACTACCTCTTTGCAAAATATATATATATATTTATATATATTTACTTCA
>NW_009622012.1:0-1166 GCF_000690535.1 Cariama cristata | reverse complement strand
AACCTCGGGCTCTGCCCTGACCCACGCACTGGCAGTGCCGGGAGTGTGACGGCTGCCATCCACCAAAGCCATGCTGTGGAACTTAACAGGAGGGATGGGCACAAGGTGCTGCTCAGCCTTTGCCCTGCTCCTCTCCAGCTTATTAACAGAAGTGTAGCATTTAATACAAGAGATTATAAATCCCACAAACTGCCCCTCCATTAAAATACGAAGGGTAAATGAAGTTCTGAATCAACAAAACTCAGGCCTAAAAAATTACGAGGCTATAGAGACTCTGAATTAAGACCAGCAAACACTCCGAGTGCATTTTCTTAACTTCTAGTCAAGCATGAATTTAGGCGATGTGGCAGTGTTTTAGATATTTAATGTAATGGCCTTGAATTTCTTTGCTTTTGAATAGCATTCAGAAAACTCTTAATGAAGAATGGATGAAGAATAAAAGAATCTATAGAGCTTGACATTCAAATAATAGCCATTTAACTTCATATGCGAGTAAAAAATGTAACTGCTCTACTAGTGGAAAATGAGTTATGGCTCTTCTGCTAACACACTTGCAAAAGAAAAACTGAAAAATGGCTATAAAAGTAACAGTGATAACTTAATGTCTGCAGGGATTGGTATTTAAAAAATTAAATTATCTTAAAATCTCACTTCGGTTTAAGTATTTATGTTAAAATTCCTAGCAAGTAAGAACATGACCAGTCATTATAAACTGCAATTCCAGCATTCCAAGCGGATTTTACTGGGTTAGGAATTTATAATCTGATTATACTACAGCCAACTTTAAAGATTTTAAAAATCAGGCTACTTAAAATACTGACAAAAGTCTTTTCTTTAACTTGTCATGGAGTTAGAATTTGCCTCTTGAGCACTAAAATACAGGTGTAGTCCACGAGGACTTGAAGAACCAAGTTTTCCTAACAATAAAGGCGTAGGTAGACCAGAAAACTGAGTAAATCAGAGTAGGTATTTTGGGCATAACTTCACTATATTAGTGAAGTTATATATAACTAAGTTATATGTAACTGAAGTATGTAACTGCTGCAGTCTCTACAGAGGGTGCGATAGTCTTGTTTTAGTACTAGGGTTAGATTTTGCTATTGCATAAGGTAGTATGGAGACTTGCCAATAACTTTAATATATATAGATATTAAATTTTAGTATAT
>NW_009622011.1:0-316 GCF_000690535.1 Cariama cristata | reverse complement strand
CCAGTCCATGAGGCCTCCGCTCACAGGTAGGGGCACCCCGCGCCGTCACCGTGGCAACCCTGCCTAGACAACACCCCCCCTCGTCTCCATGGCAACCTGCCTGCTCTAGAACCCCCTGATCGCCGTGGCAACCCCTGGGCTCTAGAACTCCCCTATGTCACCATGGCAACGGGCCGGATCCTGCCCCATGGGGGTGATGCTGTGGGGTCAGACCCTGCCCCATGGTGCTGTGGGGTGATGCTGTGGGGTCGGATCCTGCCCCGCGGTGCTGTGGGGTGATGCTGTGGGGCCGGATTCGGCGCCACGGCGCGGTGGG
>NW_009622010.1:0-230 GCF_000690535.1 Cariama cristata | reverse complement strand
CACGGTGACACTTGTCACCGTCACGCCAGGGACCATTGTGGTGGCTACGGTGGCATCCCCGTACGGTGCCACTTGGTGCCACCACCTCAGGTGCCATGGCACAGCACCGTGACCCCAGGGACCGTCACCCCGGGTACCGCACCACTGCAACACCCTCACGCCAGGGACCGTCGCGACACCACGACACCGCGCGGCTGCAGCAGGGGACGTGGGGACACCGGGCCAGGTAA
>NW_009622009.1:0-17684 GCF_000690535.1 Cariama cristata | reverse complement strand
CCCTACACTCTCAAAAAAAGGTCTATCTAAATAATCATTCAGCCAGACCTGGTCACACCCTCAGTACTTGGTGGCTTCTGGTGTGTTTTTTTTCCTGATAATGCTCAACCCGTATCTTTTTAGCCTGACGTGCGTTATAGCACTGCAAGCTATGCAAGCATGTGTTTGAGTTGCGCATCTGTGGTTCCGACAGAGTTGGTTTAATTCTGAATTAAAGGATCAGGCTTTTGAATAGCAAGAGTAAATGACCAGATCTGGTGACGAAGTTTGTCTGCAAAATGGCTCTGTCACATCATGTGAAAGTAATGATAGTGTCCTTTTACTTCTATAGCTGTCGTTGCAGGCAAAGGCTGAAGTCTGCCATGTGCAAGAAACAGCAGACCACCGCAGAACTCGTCAAGCCACTTTTATTAGTTAACTTATTCTTGAGAAGTTGGATCCTCAGTGATGTACAATAACACACAGAGCTTCCAATCCACTGCCCGCCTCTTTTTGGGAGTGCAGGTGGGAGAGGAAACTAAAAATAACGGAAAAGTGAGGCTTTGTGTGAATGATCCCATTCCAGCTGTTTTAAATGCTCAGGTAGATTGGAAGTGGTGCTGGGGAAGGGGAAAACTGGAGGCACTGGTAATGAAAACTCCCCGTATGAGAAACACGATCCTGAATCACAGTGGCGTGTTTGCCTACCATGTAAGATTTGTATTAAGGGGGCGGGAGGACTATGAAGTGGGAAAAGGGAAACTAGTAGGCTTTTATGAAATGGATCTAGATATTGTATGAGGCATTACTGTTTGTGTAATGCTTACTGAGTATCCAGGGTGATTTTGGGGCTGGCTGGTATGGATAGACGTCTCACTGGGCCTGTGGACTTGTGCTTCCAGGCTTATCAACATACCTCTTCTACAAATAAACTTAGGGCAGTTGGTGGAAGTGCTAGGTTATATGACAGGTAAGCAGTCTGTTGTGTCCTTGGGGCAACTCTGGTCTTGTGTAAGACTATTAGAAATACCTTCATAGTATGAACTTTCTGTTCTAGCAGTCTAATGAAGCAGCTGTTTAGGCACAGGAAACCCCTCTCAAGAGCTTGACTGATTTTTCTGCTCTTGTATGCTTTATTCCTGCAGTATTTTGCTTTGTGCTTCACCACTGTGTCCTGCGTTAGGGCCAGTGGTGTGCTCGGCGTGCTTTTGAGCAAACAGTTCTTGTTGCACAGATTGGTGGACTTAGTACTTAGATATTAGGTATGTGCCCTGCAAGGCCAAAGCGTTGGGTTCTTGCTTCGTCATCGGTTAGCATTTGTTGGCCTTGTGAAAGAAAAGGGTATTTCTAAAACAGATTTAGATCTGTTGGGGTCTTTTAAACATAGGGGCAGAACTGAGTGAAAACAGGCAATGGGGTCTTGCGGAGTGTGAGACTTCAAGACAAATGCAGGCAGCAGTATATTTATGTAAGGGGACAACGTATGATAAATTGTGTGTTTTCAGAAAACGGAATGAAAAAATGAACTAGTTGTTGCCAGTTTTTGTAATGAGGCATGAAGATGCGGGATTAACATTTATCACTTAATATACCAGGCAACACACTAACTAACATTTGGTGATGGCAATTCCAAATCTGGATAAAGAAAATTCAGCCATTCTAATAAAAGGTAAAGCACAGCAAATACATCCTTCTTTTATACTCTCTGACCAGTTCTTTGGGCAGCGGTAGGAATGAAACGGTTTGGGTTGCTGGGGGGATTTGATGCCCTTTAACCAGGGCACAAGGCAGTGGCCAAGGTAAGCATGTTTCTGAGGCGAAGCTCGCTGAGGTGTGCAGTACGTGTGGACAACTATGAGGCTGCCAATCTGATTCTTTCTTTTTTTTTTTTCTTTCAGATGGAAAGAATGCGAGTGGATCCAAACAGCGTTATAATCGTAAAAGAGAAACTTCATATTCAAAAAATGAGAACTTTTCCAGTCAGTCCCGTCGTTCCAATTCACAGAAAAGCAAAGCTTTTAACAAGATGCCCCCTCAAAGGGGAGGTAGTGGTGGAAGTGGCAAACTTTTTAGCTCTTGTAATGGTGGAAGACGAGATGAGGTGAGAATTGTAATGCCGTGCCTCCGAGGCCTTCTTTCTTGGGACGAGAGGATCACTCTGGCCTGCCTAGATAGGTCTTCTGTGTTCAGCTCCTGGGCTGGGAAAGGAAAGAGCTATAAGAGGCACTAACATCGTTGAGATGCCAGAGTGTGAGCAGAACAACTTGGCAACAACAGAAGAGGAGTGCTCTCATCTCTGAGAGACTTGCAATAAAAAATATCATCTGAGGAATGGGTAACTAGACAGGCCATGTACATGTCTCATGAAACAGAGGTCCTTCATCAAAATATCTAGTAATATAATTTGTAGCTTTTAAATCTGAGGTAATTGTGTCTAACCACTTCAGTGTACAAACTTGCATGTGATAGTGGTATTGGGAAAGTAATCGTATTAGCTTTGGTGACATCAAGATGCAGTAAAACTAGAGTCAGGCTTTTATGCTGATGTAGTTCTAAATACTGTAGACTATTTGGGGGTTTTCACTGATACTATGATTTTTCAGTTTTTGTGGGTGAGCAACATTGCTCACTTAAATTGCTGAATCTGTCAAAGCTTACCTGCTGTCTCTGTTCAATTCTCATTTTTTTTGCTTCATTATATGAAAACTAACCAAAACAAGTACAACCTGTGCAAATAGTAGTCAGACTTGTATTACTGGCCATCTAAAAGAACATTGTCAGGATTCGAACAACTTTCTTCTGTTATTAATCTTGGCTACTAGGTTTTGCCAGCTTCTACTTGTCCTTATGTCAGTTGTTTTTATGCTCTCCTCCTTTCGATCAGTGTCGGGTAAGACCACTCAGTTCTAACTTTCAGGTTCTCATGCACTTCTAACGCTGCACTACTTGATTTGCAGAACTGGAATGGGAGAAGGTGAGTGAGTGGATGCTGCCTATTCTGTATGTAATCACTGATGGGGCCTGGGTATCAACTTGTACTGATGCTTTTGCAGTAAATTTTAGCACGTTCTAACAAATGCTGTTGTCTCTTAGGTAGCAGAGGTTCAGCGGGCAGAGTTCAGCCCTGCCCAATTCTCTGGTCCCAAGAAGATTAATCTGAACCATTTACTGAACTTCACTTTTGAACCCCGTGGCCAAGCAGGCCATTTTGATGGGAATGGACATGGCAACTGGGGGAAAAGGAACAAGTGGGGACATAAGCCTTTCAACAAGGAGCTCTTCCTACAGGCCAAGTGAGTGGAAGACCAGCAGGGCTCTTAGGCTTCTGCAGAGACACTGAGCTGTAAGGAATGATCAGCCAGGGAATTGTGGTTGACCTTGACTACTTGTATTGACTTTTCCAGGGTGAAGTTACCTCTCTCTAATGTTTTTAGTGATAACGACTATACTTGAAAGGGATAAAAATATATCAAGTTGTCATCTTTACCTATTTATGAGGTATCTGATGGAGTGAGTCCTTCAGGTACAAACCAAGTAGTCTTCTGCTGTAATTTTCTAGCATTGCTTGTGGAACATGACACTCCATTTGGGAAGACCTGTGTGGTTCCCTTATGGAAGATGGTTGTTTTTTAAAAAAAACAGTACGTTGAGGTGGCAGAGGTAGCAGTTGCTGGATGAAAACTAATCTGAATTTCTAAGTCACAGAAGCAATTACTCATATGGATCTTAGTTCTTAAACTGCTGATTATTTCGCATGCCCCTAGGTATGTAGTATAACCCAAGTGATGATCAGTATAGTAATCCAGCAGTAGAATTGATTTTGACTGGAAATAATGATCACTTTCACTGGAATTTGAAGTCTGTTCAGGACTTCCTGTATCTGGTCATATTAAAGATAATAAAAAGTATTTTCAGCATCGATGCTTCTGATTTTTCCCTATTGTTTTGTGGCTTATTGTAGTGAAGTCTATTTGCAGGAAACCTAGTAGTTCTAGTTTTTGTGATCTGTTTTTTCCAGTTGTGGATTCCCTGTTTTTTAATAGATCCCCGGTCGAGCTGGCTGTTTCTTACATGTTTCTGGAAAACCACTTTGCCTGGCTCATTCTGTAGTTAGTATGTGATGTTGTGTCTAACTGAAATTAGACACACCTGTATTCTGGAAATCTGGTTGTGAATTGAACTCTCTTGGTTTTTGTTGGTAGAAGTTACTGACTGCGTCCAGCAGTTTTCTGCTGGACAAAGAAGAAACGCAGAGAATCCTATAGGATAGTTCTCAAAGAATTTTTAGAAACAACTGAGTGGATCATCTGTCTCTTTGCCTTTCCCCAGCTGCCAGTTTGTTGTCTCTGAAGAACAGGACTACACAGTCCACTTTGCTGATCCAGATACCTTGGTCAACTGGGACTTTGTGGAGCAAGTGGTCAGTTGTGATGGGATAGAATTTTTTTTTTTCTCCTTCTTATTAAGAAGCTCAACCTGTCTTTAACTGCCTTTTTATCTCTGTGATGTTACATAAAACTCAGCTGGTTTTGAGTTGAGGCCTCTTCTGTCACTCCCACAATACTGGGAAAGATCTGTCATGGAATATATTATGAAATACTTTTCATGACAGGAAAAGAGAAGTGCTAAAATCTATTAGGAAAATTAGCAGCTTCTTCTTGCTTTCGCAGATGGGAGCTCATCAAAAATAGTATCTGACATTCTGTAGACAGAGTCCTTGTGATTGAGATATTAACAGAAAACTTGGGCATGAGTCCATGGAAGAGAACTAGAGTGTAGAATTTTGAAGAATTATTCTGTGCATAGGTTGCCCATCTTGCCTAGCAACAAAATGGAAAATCTCTTGAGAATTGTGGTCAGAACTTTGGGTTGCCTCAAGTAGAAATGTATTATCTGCCAAGACTGGTCTTGGTGTAGGTGGAAAGGAGGTAGGCTTACTGTTACCTGATGCTACAAGAGAGCTGAAAAATCTAGGTGCTTGCTTGGCAGTTACGTCTCTGCAACATGCAGATGCTAACGAAGTGTCTGACTAAACTAGCATGTTCATGGAAAAATAGGTAAGTTCAGTTTCGCAGTTAAACCGGGCTGCGCACGTCCGCTTGTATAAGTGAGGCAACAGAGCTCATTTGCTGTCTTCTCAGTGTCTGAATTCAGATGGTGAAGATGCTGCTAACTCTTAGAGATGATGAATACATGAGGGGAAACATGGGAAGAGTAATTTTTTCTAATGTCATTAGAGTAGAAATACCAGGTGGGAGGCTTTGAAGGTTATTCCATGTGCAGTCCGAAGGTGTTACTTAGTTCAGCATACTTAATTACTTGGTAAATAAGCAGAGCCTAAAGAGCTGGAAAATTAATATGTTAGAGTAGATCTTACAGGTGGCTTATTTTGTAGCACAGGAACTGATTTTCAAGTCTAAAACTTGTACTGTTTTTCTCATGTGCCATTTCAGCGAATTTGTAGCCATGAAGTGCCCTCTTGCCCAATATGTCTGTACCCACCAACTGCAGCAAAGATCACCCGCTGTGGGCATATCTTTTGTTGGGCATGTATCCTTCACTATCTCTCCTTGAGTGAAAAAACCTGGAGTAAATGTCCTATTTGTTATGGCTCTGTTCACAAGAAGGACCTCAAGAGGTGAGACTTGATACTTATTAAATGATGTATCTTTTTGAAATGTTTTTACCCTACTGACCTCCTTACATTGCAGTGTTGTTGCTATGGAAACACGTCAATATGCAATTGGTGATATCATTACGATGCAACTTATGAGAAGAGAGAAAGGTGTTTTGATAGCACTGCCTAAATCTCAGTGGATGAATGTGGTGCAGCCTGTTTATATCGCAGGTGAGTGTATCTGAGTACCAGTGGTTGGCATCCTGCTCCTAACTGTGACTAGAACTTGTGTAGCGAGGATTTACCACGGCAATGCCATACTGTCATCTTAAAATAAACCAGACTACAAAACATGGATTTTAGCAGCTGAAAACGTTTATGATCACATATTAATAATCTTTCTACCCGCACTTTGTGTGCTGTTTCCCCTCAATTTACTGCACTGCAAACTCCTGCCTTCTCAATCATTGGTATTAGTTTGATGTGTGTTTTGTATCATACAGTCATTGATGTGACTCTTACTGCTTTTGTTGGCTCTTCAGTGTCCTTAACTTTTTTTCCTCCTGGCTCCTCGTTATACAGCTTAGCAAAAATAACTGTCTCTGTCTAAACTATTTCAAGTATGTAATCTTCAACAAGGTTTTCATCATCTTCACTTATCAACTAAAATCTGTGAATGATATGGGAAAAGAATCAAAATTATTGCAAACCTATTCCAAACATCTGTTGCCTGACTTCTTCAGTTTTCTCCACTCAAGTGATGTGACTAACACATCATCTTATCTGTTAGCATCACAAAAATTTTGCGACTAAAGAAATCATTTTACTTAACATTGCTGTTTTGTGGGCTGTCTTGGCTCACTTCATTTTGCAGTCACATTTATGAAAGGCTGCGTGCGTTTAAGCTCTCTGTAAAAAGTCAAGTCTCCTAACGCATGATGGATATCCAGCATGCAGGGTGTGTGCTTACATGTTGCTCAGTATTTGAAAGTAAAGGAATTTAAATCCTTTCATAAAACAAACAAAAGAACAAATATGGGGTTTGACATCGTTCTAAACCCAGGAAAAATTCAGCATTAACTTGGTGTTCTGTAGACAAGGTTGGGCCCTTGGGGAGCAGTGAATATAGGGACTATAGTAGTATGAGATGCTATGGTTGCTGTAAAGCTTATAGTTAAGATAGGCTCTCTAGTAACAAAGATGACTACCTTTTGCTAAACTTGCAGTTCTTTAGCTTGCTATTTCTGCTGTGCTTTTTGTAAAAACATCATAATAATGTTTTGTACTAATTTTTAATACATATGGGCTTAAGAACTAGTTGGAGCCGAAACAGAGATCGTTTTTGCAGAACTTTCCAGTTGCAGTATTTTGAGTATATAGAGAAGAGGAAGAAGCTGCAGACTGCATTGTTTCAGGAAGTTTTGAGCACCCAAGGCTTCTCAAAGGTGATGCTTCCATAGCATAGAAGTTTAGACATGACTTTTTTTGATGTGTAGCAACTGAGTGGTGAAGTGACAGGTTGAAAGTGACAGATAAACTGCTGTTTTGGGGAGATGTGTGTAGCAGAGCAGGTACGTGGCACCAACTTGTGTCATCAGTGATATAATGGTAATACGTGGAGTCTGCATCTAACTCTTGCTAAGTATATTGTCTGCCCTGGGGTGGGTTAACTCACAAAGCAGTAACAAAACTTCAGAAGAAACAGCAGTCCGAACTGGTGCGTGTACACGCAGATATTAATGATTTGGTGCTCCTTCTGTTCAGATGACCAGCACAGTCAGTATTCAAAGCTGCTTCTGGCATCCAGGGAGCAAGTCTTGCAGCTGGTGATTCTGGAGGAGAAAGCAGCGTTACTAAAACAGTATGAGGAAGAAAAACACACCCCAGAGGCTTGCTTTATTGAGGCAGCTATCCAGGAACTGAAGGTGAGAACCTCTTTGGAGGCTTTTAGTAGCTTTATTTTTAAGAGTACGTTGAGTGCTGAGCATCTATGTTCTATTGTGTAAGTGGTTGTGTGTGAGTATCCTGGTCTCCACAATGTACATACTAGCAAGATGGTAATGTTTGCTGCTAGAATAGCATTATAAATCTTGGACGAGACTGTAGCCTTTGGACCCCAGGTATCTGGTGCGATGTTCAAGATAAGAGAGCAGAATGCTTTTTACTGAATGGTATTCCATCCATAAGTGTAAAGGAGTTCTACTGTCAAAGGAAGATGTGTTTCCCTTTCAGGTACAGCAATTTCTGGGATAACTTCTGTGGGGCAGACATGAGCAAACCTGCAGAATATTCCTTTTCAGAGCCTTTAGGCATCCTACAATGAGTGCGTTTTCCAGTAACAAGAAGGAGAGGACCTCTCTTCAAGGATCACTCTGTCACAAATAAATTACAGATCTATGAAAACCTGAAGTATAGGACAAAGTTAAAAATAACTCTGGTGATAGTCTCCTGGCTTAAATAGCAAATTAAAACTTGTTCTCTTTGGATGACCTGTAGGAGCGAGAAACAGCACTCTCTGCTGACCAAGATAAAAACAATGGCGTTGCTGGAATCAGTGCAGCTGTGGAGGAATTGGTCCTAGAAAGCTCCAAGGCTGTGGAGCCTGCAGTTTCCCAAGAGAAAAAGGTGGGTGACAACTCTGGTTCTGCAGATCTTGTTAATACTTAATTCTGCCACTTTACACTGCAGTGTATGGTGAACTGGTGCCAAAGATTTTTGCAGAGATGATAATCTTTTGAAGGAGGTGATGTGGTACTAACTGTATGCTCTCTGCTATGATAGTGTGGTGTGGAATATCTCTCTGCATTTGATGAGGAGCTTGTGGAGCCTTGCTCTGATCTGGCAAGTTCCTTTTCGCCACCTGTGGAAGCAGAAGAGGCAGTGCTGGATGAAGCTGAACTTCCTGAGGTGGACACTGTAGGGGAACCTGATATGAACACTACAGAAGAACCAAATCCAGCTGAAACAAGCTACCAAGAATCTAAAGATACAATTAGCAGTGGACATCTTGGCAACTCTCCTTTTTACTATTTCTATCAAGGTCAGTGCAATGAAATCTTGGAATCGTGGGGGCAGAGATGCCTCATTTTGGATCCTTCTTGAGGGAGATGTTTGTCACTTCGTAGATGCAGCTAACCCCTGTGAAATAAAAGTCCCACAGAAACTCGGAAAGGAGCTTTAATTTTATTACTGGAGGATGTACTGAGGTGGGGAGAAGGGTATTGAAAATTAACAGGCAAATAACAAGTGATGATAACTTATCTTATAGCGGAGGATGGACAGTGTATGTATCTTCACCCTGTGAATGTTCGATGTCTTGTTCGTGAATATGGCAGCTTGGAGAAGAGTCCAGAGAAGATAACTGCATCTGTAGTGGAGATAACTGGCTACTCAATGACAGAGGTAGTTATTTTATATTGTTATTAATTAAGGGCCTTGTTTTAGCAGATTGATCATTGTAGCTGACAATGAGACTTGTTTCTCTTCAGTAATAAGAAATCATAACTATGAATGGGTAAGCATGCTAATCTGTGAAGGGCATCTGTGTAAGGTCCAGTACCTTATGTTGCTTTTGATAAGTAGGCTGCAGTCTAGCTTTTTTTTTTCCTCTAGAAAGTAGGAAGTTCTGGGAGTAAGAGAATTGTAAGCTTAAGATTGGTTTGTTGATAAAGCTGTCTTAAAGAAAACTACTTTCTGATATAAGACAGTAGCTTGAACTAGACAGATTATCATCTTTCTCAGCCTGAAGAAGTGCTCTGCCTCTCTCTTGAGCAAACAGTTGTTTCTGAGCATCAAGGGTACAGATGGGATGTTATAAAAACAAAGAGGATGGAAAGAAACTTCAGTGTTTGAGATAGAGGGAGTGACAGTGCGTAAGGCACTGAAGTTCTGGAAGAGAGGATAGGTCTTGAATTCCTTTACCTCAGATAAAGACAACTGTAAGAATTTGTGTGTGCAGTAACAACTATACCTAATTCTTAATTCATCTTTAAGAAAGGATATGCTCAAGTAAGAATGGATGCAGAGGTAGCAGGGAATTGTCTTCAAATTTTTTGACTCTGTGAGGAAAAATATAAAATTTGGCTTGTTTCAGTGTAGCAAAGTGGTGGTCATTGGTCCAAATAACTTAAATGTAAAAGGCAAATTTGGTCCAGTGCAAAAATAATTGCATTGGAAGACTGGTATTGTAGAATTTTATTCCAGCAATGTGAGTGAGAAGGGAGGAATAACAAGAAAATCAGTAAGCGAGCTGGAGTAACTGCATTGAAATCTGATTGTGATGTAGTTGGTGGAGATCTTGGAGCATTTGGTTCTGACCCAGGGCATCCTTCATGTGTTTGTAGTTTATAAAGTGATTATTGTGTCACTGCTGCTATTTTTTTTTCATTTGATTTGATGAATAGTGGGTGTTTTATCTCCATTCGTCAGTATGGCAGCCTCTAGACCGTGTTGTGATGATATATCTGCTCTTTTTTATCAGGATATAAGACAGCGTCATCGCTACCTCTGTCACTTGCCCCTCACCTGTGAGTTCAGCATTTGTGAACTGGCTCTGAAACCACCCATCATCTCTAAGGAGACTTTAGAGTTGTTTTCAGGTTGGTACTACCTTTCTAGTAGGCTCTGTCTTGTATCCATGAGGGTGAAGGGGAAGTTGTTCTTATCCCTTAATGGCAGAAAAAAGAACATACATAGCAGCTTTACTCCTCTTGCACCAACTGTCTAATGACTACTAGACAGAACAACCCCAGTTCACTGTTTTATAGACAGCAATTATACAAAGAATAAAAAAGCCTGGCTGCTTGGAAGAGCATATGTTGTTTGTAAGCATATTTTGTTACTAACGTGTTATAACCGAATACATTGTTCTCGAAGCTGGAGAAGACATTACCAAAGTATTGGTGTGGGTTTTTTGGTATCCAATGCTGTGCATTGCTCCTAGATGACCTTGAAAAGAGGAAACGTCTACGGCAGAAGAAAGCTCGTGATGAACGACGACGTGAACGCAGAATTGAGATAGAAGAAAACAAGAAACAGGGCAAATGTAAGTCATGATTGAGCATAACTAGTGGATTTCCAGTTGTCTTTAGTTGCTGAGCTGATTCCTTGACCTATAGGATGAACTCTAAGGCATTTAGTTTGTAGTGTGTACTTAGAACAAGATTACGAAGTATTGGAAACAATGTCTGTAGAGTGAAAAATATAAGCTGTTTTAGTCAGGATGTTAAATGATGTTATGCAATTGCTGCATACTTGCACATTATGGGAAAGACAGAGGGCATTCGAGGGCATGGCTATCTCCATGGTGTATATAGCTCTCAGAATTCTTAGTTTCTGTTTTTATAGTAATCATGATACAGAGTGAAAAGTGAAGAAGGAAAAAAAAGTGCCTAGGAACTGCTTCCATCCAGCAGCAGGGCTTGTACTGGCCTCTAAAACAGAGGGTGGAAAGAAAATTGAGTTGGCACCTTGTAGACTCCTGAAACAACTTGCATAGACAGTCCTCCTCCACATTGTGTAGTGCTTTAATTTAAAACCTCTTTCTAGATCCAGAGGTCCATATTGCATTAGAGAATCTGCAGCAGTTCCCTGCTTTTACCTCCTGCCCCAGAGAAACTACCAGCACTGGTCATCAGAACTTCTGTCTCTCTCCTCTTGGCAGAAGCCCTGTGTTTCAGACAGGTGAGCATCTGGAAAAACACATCACATCGAGCTCTTGATCATTCTTTTGGGTTCTACTGCTCACGTCATCACACTGAACTTTCTTAATACTCATCAAAGACTGCTTCTTTCCTAGATTGCTTATGAGATCATACACAAAAGGCTGACACGGCTAAGAAACATTCTGGTCCTTTGCTTTTTACTACCTCTACTTCAGTGACAGTATGAGATCTGCACTGTAGTTACCCCATCTTTTATATCTTTGCTGAGGCAGAAGAAAAGAAAGGAAAAAAATTCCCCCAAAAGGGAAGAAAAGTGTGTACGCCAGGAAAACACTACTGGCGTTTTTCCTTTCTACTCTATCCATCTTCCCCACCATGTTATACTAAAATAAAACATAGTTGATGAGCACTCAGTTAGGTCGTTGTCCAGTGGTGCTTTACCAAATGTTTTATCTTGCAGTTCATAAAAGATATTTGATATGTTTTTCTCAACAACCACCCCCCCAAAAAAAAACCCCCAAACAACAAAACCAAAACACACAACATCCCAAAATAAGCAAACAAAAACCCACAAACAAACAAACAAAAACCCAACCAAACTTAAATCTCCCTTAAATAAAAAGATTGAGGAAATTTGAGAGGTCAGGCTGTGTGACTGGTGGATGGAACTGATGAGATAAAAATGGTTAATTACATAAGATAATAAAACTTTATTTCTGTTTCATCCTGATAATGAGTGCCTTTCCCAAATGCAACTGGCTTTAATTCTCTGCTGCTTTCTCTGTAGAGTCTATTCCAGCTCCACTGTTACCTGCTGACAGCCAGGTCAGCCCATTGCTATGTGGGAGTTTAGAAGAGGAGTCTCCCTTCCCTTCCTTTGCCCAGGTAAGCCATGTAGCGGAGTAAATCTTGTCAGAATTTCTTGTGTCTTAGTTGGGGATTAGTATGAGAACACAATTGCTTCTCCCCCAAAAACAATGCGGGATGAATCTTACGGAGACAACAGAGGGTTTCAGTGCTTGAAGGGGTTCCTAGATTTTCTTGCCACTTAGGGGATATGCAGGATTGTTCTAGTATGTGGGATTTAATCGTATCTTACAACTTTTTTGATAGATGTTGAGAGTTGGAAAGGCAAAACCAGAAACATGGCCCAAACCTGCTCCAAAGACAAGAGGTAAGAAAATTTGGTATTACAACTTCAGGTTCTTTACTATGCGTCTAAATCTAAGAAATCTTGTAACTTCATAAGAAACATCTGGAGTGTGGAGAGGCATTTGCACTGCGAAAATTTTATACGGCCTTCTGCCTCTCAAGGCCCTTTCTTTCTTTCAGATGAGAACACTCTGGCACTCCCTGTGCCAGTGGATAGTGATGGAGAAAGTGACAGCTCTGACCGCATACCTGTGCCCAGCTTCCAGAATTCCTTCAGCCAAGCTATTGAGGCAGCCCTCCTGAAACTGGACAAACCGTCCACAGCTGATCATTTATCAGGTAAAAGGCAGGGTGGGGGAGGGGAAGGCATGAAAAATTTCTGAAGTGAAAAAATTGAATATTTCCCCTTCTTCCTCTGGGAGGAGCGAGAGCAGCAATTTTGGGGACCAAAAATTGGCTGGAGAACAGTTCTGAAAACTGTCAGGTTGTTGTTTCCGAACAGCTTGACTAGGGCTTCTGTAAGCTTAAAGCAGCTCTCTCAGTGGGAGCTGAGAAGATTTCCAGCTAGCAAAGAATCCTGTTAGGACAAAGATGGCAAACATGACTGTCAAAAGCCATGTCTATACTGGAACTTAATTTAAGCTTTATCTCAAGGAAGTTCAGGTTATGCACTTTTAAACTAAAAATACCTGAGCTGCTGAACTACCACTTAAGTTTGACCAAAATGTCAAGGTAACTGCTAGCTGAAATTTCAAATTAGGGAGTCTGAAACAAATTGAGATGAACTTAAACCTCCAAGCCTGGTGCTGGCAGATAAAACTCATTTATAATGCTCAGTTCTGATGTTTAGCTTTGGCTTCTGTTTGAAGACTGCATTGAATGATGGGGAGAGTTGGGTGAGAGGGCCTGGGAGTTTCAGTGAAATTGAGTATCGGCTCCAGTTGTTGTGGTTTTTGGACATGGATGAAAGCGATACTTGTCTGAAAGCCAAACTGCTGCACACTTGCAGTCCTAAGATCTGCTGTTGCAACACCAACTTTATTAGGCGTTTATAGGTGTCGTTTAGGTGTGATGGAGTCTCCCTTAGTTTGCCTGCAGTAATTTTTTTGTTAAACTACCTGATGCTCAGTGAGTTGATAGAAGTGTCACAGACCTGTAAAGGTTATGCTAGGGAAGACCACTTATCATTTCTGTGTGATGTTCCTCTTCCATGAGAAGAATGACAGTATCATTTTAATTCTTCACAGAGGAAAAGGGAGGCAAGAAAAGAAAGAAACAGAAGCAGAAGCTATTGTTCAGCACCTCTGTTGTTCACACAAAGTGATTCTGCTATTCAAGAGAAGTTTCCACTCCTGGTTTTCTTTTCATTTTGCTTTGTTTTGCTGCTATAGTTTAAGTATTTAAATTTGAACAGACTAAACTTGTGTTCCCAGGGCTTCTAGGGGGTTCAGGAGGAAACCATGACAGTATATGTTGAAGTAAGATCTTTTGATTCCAACTGCTTAATCAGTTTATACTGAAACAAAGTTTTGAAAGAAACAACCCAGAGACAAATCAGCCAAGGCTTCTAGTCTGCCAAGTCAGTTCTTTTGGCCTAATAAGCAGTATGAAAGGTTTTACAGCTGTGTGGCACTGCCAGAATACTGCAATATTACCTAAGTGAAGAGGCAGAGCGCCTTTATTTCCCTAGAAGTATTTGTGGGCAGAAGTCATTCTGACTGTGACGGTAGTGCTGTTTCAGTAAAGCTGTCAAACTGCTCTCTTGGGAAACTGGTTTCTGCTGCACTGGAAATGAGCAAAAGAGCTTACTGGCTTTAGAGTGTTAGCTGCTATAGCTGTTCTTTTTTTAAAGAGCAAGAATTCCTCCTGTTCTCCTGGCTTGGAAAGATTTAAAGCTGAGGTGAGTGTAAAGCAGAACTTGGCTACTTGGTTTTGAAGTGACTCTTGATGAATTTGTGTATTTCAAAATGCATACTGGCACTAGTGGTAGAAGGAACCTCCTGGCTTATCTCAGTTGTTCAACTGTTTTAATGTGGGTGAGTGAGGCTGCTAATTTTTTTTTTTTTTTTTTTTGCCAACCATGAGCTACACCTTCTTTGTAACCTGATCATCTAGAATAAACACTCCACCGCAGGGCTCTTGGTAACTACCTGAATGTTTTGACATTGGCTGCTTTTGAATTGGAAGAACAACTGATAGCTGGAGTCTGTAGATAACTTTCATCCCCCAGCAAGAAACTGGGGTCTCTTGTACTGGGATAAGGGCCTGTATCCGCTTGGTTCTGGGATGTAAGTTGATCTGCCCTAAGCACCTCGGGCTGTAAACATGCCTCTTCTGGACCTCTCCCTGCTTTTTCTTTGGGTGGTCACATTCTGCACTGCTTGTGGTTTGATTTGAGCTAATGAGTTAAGTGGTATGGATTTTGTTGAATAAAATGAACTATAGGTGTAATGTACCAGTCAAGGCCAACAGTTGCAATAAATCATACGCACACACACTTACAGTACTGCACAGTTCCTGAGCTATAACTGAACTGTCATATCAACATGGAGCACAAGGACACTTAGTTGCACAGATTTGCTGACAGAATTCATTCCAGGTATGAGTACCACCTAACTTACAGTGCGAGACTGACAGTGTCTTCTGTTACCTTTGGCCTCACTTGCATCAGTGGTCTGCCTGCATTTGCGCAGGCTTAAAAAAGTTGATGTGCTCTCTCCCTCTGACACTGTGACCGATTGGAGCAAGGAGGTGTGTGTTTGAGACTGCTGGAGTCAGGTATTCTAATGCCACTGGTAAAGTCATTGGTTGTGTCCCTATTTAAAAAGTTTATGTCAATGCATTGATGCTTGATTTCAAAGAAATAGGCTCCATGTTATACCAGTGCTTCCTCAAGACACTTAGGCACGTGCGCACGGGAAGCTAGTACCAAAGAGTGTACTTCACAAAACTCTGCATGTGGCTGTAAATCAGAAAGAAGGGGGTGAGGGGGAAGGTAAAGAATACTTCAACTGCTACAGGAGGATAGAGGAAATGCCATGCTAAACATTCTTTGAAAGCAGCTTGACTTCATGCTTGGTCACAATTAACTACTTGATGGAAAGACAGTGCAGCTTGTCAAGAGACTGCAAGGAAACTAAGACAAGATGCCTGAAAGTGGTAGCACATCTTGCTTTACATGCACGTTGGAAAATTATTGGTGAGGGCAGAGAAAGCAACTAAGTAAAGATTCAAGTATGCAGTTAACTGCATTCACAGCACTATTGTTTCCTATTTGTAATAGTCATTTTAAGCCATGGAACAGGAGTAACTACTTAGTGTCTAACCAGTATCTGTTGTGTTCTATTATCTCTACACATTTATAGTCAACTTTTCTTTGCATTGGGAAGAGAGACAGAATAGCTGGAGCTGGTGTAACTCGCCTCCACGCAGGCACTAGAGCAAGGGAAGCAATGTGGGCAAAGAGGATTGTCCCTTCTGCAGGGGCAGTCTCCACAGGACAGCATCTTCAAGTTGTATCTTGTTTTCCTATGGATTCAAGAGATAATACCAGCAATGCTACTTTCCTGTAACTGATTGGTGTAAACTTAATAAATATCTAAGCAGTACTTGTACCTATGAGTTTTATAATGGGTCGGAGGGAGTTGAGCCTTACAGCTCTACCTTGCATTCCCTGTAATCTCTGTTCCTGTGTACACAACTGGTGCTTTTGTGACTCAAAACAATGGATAGCCCTATGGATAACAGGTGCACTTGAAGATAAGGTAAAAAACAGTAAGAAGTTAATACTTTTTCTGTACTGAAGGAGAATAACTACATTCCTTGTCCATGCCAACTGCCTAAAGCTCACGTCTACCTCAGCGTGAAGATTACACCGAGCTGCTACACTCTTAAAGAGTGCAAGTGGTTTTGACTCCTGGAGTGAAACAGGCAAGTAACCTTCTTAAGCAAAACCGTATATTTTTTTAAAAATTTATTTATGAACATTTGGAATAGGGGAATGAAATCTAAATATGAACAGATCCTTTTTCTGTCCCCTGCTTTGTTTAACACTGAAGGTAACTGGTGACATCTTGATTACACAAGTACAGGACAGAGGTGAATGGTAACAAGTAACGTTCAGTCTGTCTCTGTGCCATCATCTTCCTCATCTCCACTTTGAGACTGCTCTTCTGTAAGGGAACAGCTCAACAAGGACTTCTGTATACACCATCTTTCCTCTGCAATAAAGAGAGCAACAGAGGGTCGTTACTTTGGTCTCTTTGCATACACTGGAATATCCTCAACTTCTAAAGAAGGGAACATTTCTCAGTTCAAGAATTCAGAAGTAGCCCAGCATATCCTACAACACCCCCAGGAATCGAGGCCGCATTTTAGGAAAGAGGCTGAAGGAACTCACCTTCATTTGTACAGTTTTGCAACAACATCAGCAGCTGTCTTCTATTATACTGAATTAGAAATTTCTGACATGTTCTTATGGTACCTGTAGGAGTACAAGAACAATATGTAACAACCTACAAAACCAAGTGTTTCAGAGCTGCTAGTATATTTTCTGAAGATCATTGTATCAAGTGACAAATGCCCGAGGCAACAATTTTATTAATGCAAATGCCAAGAAGGGGCTGTAGACTTCATTTCCACAATGGTGGAATAATAATTTCCAACATGTAGTGTCTGTTATGTGCCCGAAGGGGTTAATTTTCAGGACACAGATGATACTATACTTTGAAAATATATTTTCAAAAAGAAAATAATGTCATATAGTATTTGCTGCTCTGGTTTTGTGTTAAATGTAATGAAGACTCAAGCAGAATTAAGGAGGGTTTCAACAAAGAACTGGTGCCTGTTTCTTATGTAGATCTGCTGGAAGCTGCTAAGTTGGCAACACATCAGATGTGTGTATTGCACCCACAGCAGTAAGGTGGGGTTCTTCCATTTTAGCAGGCCTGGAAGGTACGATTTAAGCTCCGCGGCCTGCCCCCAGGCCCCAGAGACTCCGCACCCAGCAGAGGGGCAGCTTAGGCAGCGGCTGACCTCCGACGTGCAAGGTGTTGAGGAAGCAGGGGTACCGCTGGTTCCGGCTCTCCAGCTGCCTCACGAAAGGGAGCGCGGAGCAGAGCAGTCTGTAGGAGTCCTTGCGGCACCGCAGGAGCACGGTCCCGGTGTAGGCGTTCAGGTACTTCACTGCAGGGGCACACACGCACCGGTGAGCCCGGACCCTCGCGCCCCGGCCCTTCCCGGAGAAGCCCCCTCACCCCCTCCACCCGGGGGTA
>NW_009622008.1:1397-2029 GCF_000690535.1 Cariama cristata | reverse complement strand
CGATGTCAGGCATGGATATTTTGGGGGTCGTGACGTGTCCCTCCGGCATCGTAACTTTGGGGCCTTTGACATCGACGCCAGGCGCGGCCATTCCCAGTTTGGGGCCTTCAACGTCAAGCTGAGGTCCTTTCAAGGTGCCGCCCGTCTTTGGGATAGAAACATCCACTTCGCCCTTAAGCTTAGGTCCCTTGGCGTGAACGTCCGTATCCGGCGCAGACGCGCCGGGCCCTTTCAGGGAACGCTCCGGGCTTTCGAATTCACCATCGGGAGCCTTCGCGTCCATCTTGAGACCCTTAGGGCCGAGTCCTTTGACGTCCCATTCCGCTCTGGGGACGGTGACGCCCACGTCTCCCTTCACCTGAGGGCCTTTCAGGTTCAGGTTTACGTCCGACAGAGAGATTTGGGGCGTTTCAACCTTCTTGAACTTGGGGCCTTTCCATTCCCCTTTGACGGCCACGTCGGGAAGGCCGACGTCGACCTCGGGGGTTGCCAGTCCCACCTCCCCCTTCGGGAACGCCATCTCCGCGACGGGACCTTCCCCTTGTGACCCCAAGGCGGTGAATTTTGGAAAGGTCATGTGCGGTATTTTGACTTTTCCCTTGCCGACGTCAACGTCGACCTCGGAAGCCGGG
>NW_009622008.1:1015-1303 GCF_000690535.1 Cariama cristata | reverse complement strand
GGGACCGGAACCGAAGGAGCTGAAACTTCGGGTCCCACCGCCCGGACGGAGGAGGAGGCAACGTCCACGCACGGAACCTGCGGCTTCGGCGCGGGAACCTCGGCGCCCACCTGCGGGGCTTGAACTTCGATGCCGGAGCCCGCGGTCGGGAAACCAAATTTGGGCATTTTCAGAACGGGAATCTTGATTTTTCCCACGTCGACAGCCGGGCTTTCCGTCGCCGGTAATGAAACCTCAACTGCGGGGGCTTTGACATCTCCTTGAAGACGCGGCGCAGCGACGTCCGCG
>NW_009622008.1:0-203 GCF_000690535.1 Cariama cristata | reverse complement strand
AAACGACTTCGGGGATGGTGGCGGCGAAGGCGTCGTGTGACCAGGACTGTCCCGGCAGCGGCGATCTGTCCCCTTTCCGTTGCAAGCGCAACCCCACCGTGTGGTGGCCCATGCTGTTGAGAAGTTGGGCCACTTCCCCGGATTGCAGGTTGTCAAAGTAAACGGTGGCGCCGACGATCTGATCCCCTGGGGGTCGGGGAGGG
>NW_009622007.1:379-1030 GCF_000690535.1 Cariama cristata | reverse complement strand
CCGCCCGCCGCCACTGGAGGATAACACAGGTGAGGGTTATTAATTATTAATAGCTATAAATAATTATTCCTAGTAAATATTATATATCATTATTAATAGTTATTAATGCTGAGGTGGGGGCTGTGGTGTTTTGGGGAGGGGAAGCATTTGGGTTTGAGGGGTTGTGGCTGGTGGTTCCAGGCCGGGGGCGGTGGCATCATTCCCCTTTTTCGGGGGAAGCTCTTCCATCAGGAGGTGGTGGGGGGCAGCCAGTGCCTACTGGTGTACCAGTCCTCCGACCCGGCGGTGGCCCTGCGCCCTGGGCACCTCGTGCGCTTCCCCAGCCCAGCCGAGCTGGCCGACGGCAAGCAGAGGTGAGGAGCTGCTGAACATCGCAGGGCTGCAGCTGGAGCAACGAGCCCATAACCTCTTTGCCACCCGCCTGAAGAAATGCAAGGTCTTCTGGGCTTTGTCCCAGCAGCTCGAGGGTGTTGGAGACCCTCCATGCAACCTGCTCTACCGGGACCAGGAAACCCCCATCTTTGACTTCAATGAGTTTTGCACAGGTACACTGGGGTGTGTTGTTGTTCCCCCCACCCCAAGCTTGATTTTGGGGTTTGTGGGAGCCAGCTCCAGGATGTCCCAAGCATTCCAACCCTCCCAGCCCCTCCA
>NW_009622007.1:0-308 GCF_000690535.1 Cariama cristata | reverse complement strand
CGGTCCCCTGACTTCACCATCTACCTCTGCTTCGGGCAGTGCTTCTCCAAGGCCAAGCCCAAGGAGTCCAAGCTCATCCTGGTCAAGGTGCAGGGGCCAACACCCACCACCGTCCCACTGCTGCCCAGGGAGGAGGGGGGGAAACTCTTGGGGGCCAGGGAATATGGGGGTCTGGGTACCTGAGGAGGGGAATCTGCAGGGTCCGAAGGAGATGGGGGTCTGGGTGCCTGAGAAGGGGGGTCCCTTGGGGGCTGGAAGAGCTGGGGGAACTGAGTGATGGGACACACACACCCCCTTGGAGACCAGGG
>NW_009622006.1:0-1087 GCF_000690535.1 Cariama cristata | reverse complement strand
AAAATTTTCTGATATCTAGAGACTGATGCCTATGGGTTCCTCTGATAGTCATTTTTCATGCCTAAGAAAATCAGAGATAGACATAATATGGCTTTGGAATTGTATATTTATCAGTGACTACAAACTCCTGGAACCACTGACAGCAGTCATGGGTTGTTGTTACAGATGCCCTGATAGCATTCAGGGACCACTACTATCCATTCTGCAATGAACAGAAGAGAGTAAGAATGATACAATCAAAACATTATTTGCAAACTTCTGTGTAAACTCCAGAGGCTGCATTCTTGCTCTCAAACATTAGCACACATGAGTTCAGACTAGGTAAATGTTTTCAGAAATAATGTGATGGATTTTTCCCTAGCAAATGCTTACAAAAGCTAACAAAACTTCTTTTTGCACAACAAAGAATACTCACTCTCCTTTATTTATTACTTGCTTTTAGTAATTAGGCTATTCATCATCCCTTTGCTCCTTAAAAAGTTTCAGGTGTTCAAATGAGAAGCAGGAACAATACTGCATGACTTCAGTGCCCAGTTCCAACGTGAACAGTAACAGGGCGGCTACCAACAGGAACATTTTGGGAGTGATCCATGGGAGGAATGGCTTTCATCCAAGGTAGCCAGATATCAGTAAAAATCATGGCCAGTTTCTAACTGTTAGCACCCCCATTCAGGTCAGTTTGTTCCAACATCTTTAGCCACATGCAGAGAGACTCTGCAAGCAGAATATACCTTGCTTAAATTAAACAGGAATTGTTTATTGACCAAAAAGCATTAAAGATAGCTAGAATTTAATGGGCTCTTTGGCTAAGCATTTGCATGCTCACCACTCCTGATAAGAGACTTTATTGGCCTGGCAGGTGTCTGTCAGGAGGGGCCTCTTTGGCTCCTTGCAGCAGATCCTCAATGTTACTGAGTTTCTGTCTTCCACTACCAACCTCCTCCATCAACATCCACACACTAATGATGCTGAGGACCCAACTGACTGCTAACTTCACTCCATGATACAAAAAATCCCCCATATTTCTTCCTGTAGGATTTTATACCTTTCCACAATGACTTTTATTTTCTTCTTAATCTCTATCTCA
>NW_009622005.1:0-213 GCF_000690535.1 Cariama cristata | reverse complement strand
CTGTGGCAGCCCCCCCAGGCCAGACTCACCCTCTCGCAGGCCTCCAAGGACTTCACGAGCTGCGCGTTCTGGCAGGATAGGATGGACCCAGCGAGGCTCAGCATGATGCCCAGCACCGACAGCAGCGTGAAGAAGGTGATCTGCAGCGGGGAGGAGAGGGGTTGCCAGCCGGGCAGGGCTGTGGAGCAGGGAGCCGATGCACGCAGCTTACCG
>NW_009622004.1:0-517 GCF_000690535.1 Cariama cristata | reverse complement strand
ATGGTCCTCAACTAATAAATTGTGGGCTTGGGAAGAAACAGAGTAGATAGGACGGAGAGACATGCCTTTATATTGCACCAGCACTGGGGGAACAAAGAAAAAGGTGGCAGTAGGTCCCTGTACTCGTGACACTCAATTCTTGATAAGGTATGGAGTAAAATATTTTCCCGATGCAAAAGAACAATTAGGAGATGCCTATTTACATGGATTGCACATCTCACCCCTTACTCACCTACCATTTGATGTGCTCTATCTATCACTACAGACTCCAGACGCTACAAAACAATTTCATTTTCCCACCACTATTCTGCTAAGAGGCATCCTAATCAATGCCTGAGAGAAGCTGCTAACTCTCTATACAGGAGTGGTTTAAAGCAAATCACAGCACATGACAAGGCTAGGAAAAAAATAAACCAAAAAAACCCAAAAACTAAAAGACAACAAACAAACACAAAGCACACCCCAAAACCACCAAAACTGTAGAACAAGTGGATTCACTGTGGAGGAAGTAGGATGA
>NW_009622003.1:318-602 GCF_000690535.1 Cariama cristata | reverse complement strand
GCTGAACTTGTTCCGATCCATTCAGACAAACATAAACATCAGGTTCATTTCTGTTATGGCCTTGGGAGGAAGGAATGGAACAGGAAGGAAGGAAAGAAAGGAAAGAAAGAAAGAAAAAAGGAAAAAATAGAGAAGAGAGAAGCTGAATATTCAAGTCCATAAATGATATTCAGGCTTCTGTTTTGCAGATCGTATGTGTCAATTTTAGCTCGGGTTAAAAACACAGCTCCTCCGCAAGGGGGGATAAACAGCTTTGAATTGGGAAGACAAATCTTTAAATAGCA
>NW_009622003.1:0-295 GCF_000690535.1 Cariama cristata | reverse complement strand
CCAGCCCTCCGCCCGCCCCAAGGAGAACAGTCCTCCTCACGTGAACCACAAATTCCCCTCTTCTTCTGCACCATCCAGGGAATGGTGGGAGGGGATGCTGGGGGTGGGAGGAAGAAAGAAAGAAAGCAGAGAAAAGGAGGTGTTTGGATTGGTATCCCCAACCCCCGAGGCTTGGCAAAACAAAAACGAAACAAAATGAGTTGTTCTTTTTATTTACCTAATCCCGATCTGTGCTCCACCGCTGGCAGCAGTTAAAAGATCCTGGGCTAAATGTGAGCTGGTAAAACAAAATAGT
>NW_009622002.1:5850-6213 GCF_000690535.1 Cariama cristata | reverse complement strand
GAGGGGCCGTGGAGCATCCGGCTACTCCGGAGGGAGGGCAGGACGCGTCTCTAGCTTACATGTCTCGGAGGGCCTCCCTGGGGAGCTGGGGATCTGAGGTTGGGGGGCACCTCCTCACCTCTGTCAGGAGCGCACCCTGGTTTCTGTGTTCCCTGATGCACAAGGACATAATCTCGATTACAGAAAAGTGGCTTACTGTTGCCCCCACCTGGAAGATAATTGGAGAGATTCGCTGTGGTTAGGAGCAGAACAGGATCACGATGTTAAATGCGTTTTGTGTTTTCCCTTTTATGAAGTTAACAAGTACATCTAGAAGAAGCTGTAACAGAAATGTATTATCTTAAAGAGACTGAGCCAAAGTTT
>NW_009622002.1:0-5837 GCF_000690535.1 Cariama cristata | reverse complement strand
CAATGTATTGAGTACGGTTTTGTTATAATTTTATTAGAAGGCCATCGGGCCCTCTGTTGATTGCTTAAAATAAGCTTTATTATTTAATTCTTGGAAATTCTCATTTAATGTGGGAGACTGAGACACTACATTGCACACTTTAAACAGTTTATGGAAGATGATTTAATTAATGGAGCTCGAAAATAGAGCTAAGAGACTTGCATGGTAGAGAGTAATATTTCACTGGCTATTGATTTCAATTTTTACACAGTGAGAGAAGCCCACATTAAAATACGGACTTTCAGCATCACTGTAAAAGTGGATTGCAGTAGCATAATTTGTGTATTGAACATTTACCTTTGGTTGAGGTGGCTATAATAAGACAGTGGTTTTCCTGCTTGGTAAGTTTCTCTTCTGTGTTATGAGTTTCTGTAAAGGCCAGTAGAAAACGTTTTTGTTCTGTGAGGCTGGAACATCAAAGATGTCTTAGAAATGTGAGGAGATGCTCATAATATGAAATGGGAAAACATTGCCGTACAGCTGGTTTTGTAGTATATTAAGGAGAGAACTCTATATAGATACTGTTCTATGTTGCAGGATAATTCATTTGGTGCCTGAATTTTTTTAACTTAATTAGTTGTTATAATCTATTCTATTGGGAATAAGATAATGCTGCTTATTCCATGTTTCTACACAGTACTGTAATGGAATGAGGTAATTATTTTCGTGCTTAACAAATCAAGAATTTTAAAAGTGATCTTTTAGTATGTGTATTTTGCAAGCTGTCTGCATGATATTCTGACAAGTATCCTCTTAATAGACCTTTACTTGACCACTTCTATTTATCACAAGTGCAAAAGAATTTACTATGTAGAAATGTAAAGACAGCAGGTGAAGATGTGTGATGTGTTTTATGACTGCACAAGTGATGTGTACTGTGCATTGTCTTGATTATCAAGAATCTGTGAAAAACACCCCCCTGATGCCCAAAAAACCCCACAAACCCAAGCGGTATTTGTACAGACTCTGTTATAATGGATGCAGTTTGTAGAAACAGTATATGATTTTTGTGTCATGTCTATTTAGAAAGATCCACACCAGCCTTTTAAAGTCGTATAAATATAAAGACCCTGAGGAGCTAAATTACTGGGATCAACTGTGGCTCTGACCGTGGTTCGTGTATTTAGACCAGTGTTTTCAAACTTGGAGTTGCTCATTAGCCGTGTAAAAGGTATATGCCTCCTAAAATCAGGCCTGACCATTAGCCCCTGTTGACTTCAGCAGTAGTTGTGGATGTTCTGCACCAAAGAAAATCACGAGACTTTTATTTAAGCATCTAAATGAGAATTTAGATGGTCGACTTCAGGTACAAACGTTTGAAAATTTTGGCCTTAACCTCTCTGTTCTTCAGTTAATGCATCTGTAAAGTTTGATAATAGCGTTGACCTACCTCACAGGCAAGATGTGAGGCTTTATTTATTAAAGTTTTTAAGCAATTGGAGATCCTTGAAGAGGAGGTGCTATAGAAGTGAAAGTATTATTATAAATGATACTGTAGTAAGAATAAATATATGTAAATTAATGGACATAAACAGCAGCAATGTTTTCTAAGAAAAATAAATATATAAAATATGTACATGTGTACATCATATGCACCAATATATGATTTACCTGTTTGTGCTTCTACTGCAAACGCAGCATGAGTATCAGCATTTCTATTCAATCAGGTAAGCTCCAGTACCTTGCAGTTCAGATGAGCCCAGCCAACAGTCGCTGCTATCGCTCTTCTCACATAGACATGCTGAAGCTAGCTCTGAGTGCTCACCAAGTTCAGCTGTAGTCACTGCGTAGTTCTTAACTTTGCTTTAGTCCCGCGGGCTTTCTGGCTGTGGTGAGCCGCTTGGGTATTGCAGATGCACTGCCAGCACTCTCTGGGTGAGCTAGCGAGCTCGCACCAACTTGGGTATGTTTACAGGAGCTGCAGTCGCAATGGGAGCTATTACGTAGCTATGCCCTAAAATACTGATTACAGTAAGAAATGTATACTCCATCTTTTTCTTTTCTTTCCACATTGTAGTTTTATTCTTGCCTTTTCTCTGTAAACAGTATTTGACATTTTGACTAAACCAATGGTTTCAACTGGGATCCATGGACTACTAAAGGATCTGCAAAAGGTAAGTAAGAAAAGCAAACAGATCATTAGAGCTTAGATTTATTACATAAGGGTCAACTTTAAAATGTTTAGAGGTTGGCACATTACAAAAAGTTGAAGATCACAGGCCTAAACAGGATTTTCAGGCTTATTCACAAATGAACAATCATATTACATATCAGGTTCCTACCCACATATTTGAAAATATTTCAGAGCCAAATTAAAATGGACAGTCTGACTGTATGCCAAATCCTTCTCTCTGCTTATGCAAATTTTGGGAAACACCACTGGTTTTGGGAGCATTAGTCTGGATCCACATCACAGTACCAGTCAGAAAAAATCATGCATTGTATACATCTCTGGCTACTGTAGAATCCCAGTATTATATTTGTATTTTGGGTTCCTTTGAGTGTACAGATTGGTTGTCCAAAGCCAAACGTTGCTCAAGTTTCAGTTAAAAAAAGTAAAATACAAAAAGAGAAAATCTGCGTGGCTGGTGGTGTTTTATTATTGTAACTATTTCAGTCAGAACACTTGTGTTTTCTAGTTGTTTAAAAATGCACAGAGATAGGCAACTGAAGGGGTATGCATCTATCCACACATCTTACAGAAAAAACCCCAGTGCTTTGGGGCACTCTGTGGGAAAGCAGAGAAGGCGGCGTACACCACAACACCATGAGGAAAATCATGGGAAATACAAGCTGCTGTTCGCTTTTTTTCTTCCTTGCACTCTTTTTTTTTTTTTTTTTCTGTGCAACATTTCTCTGTGTTGCAGAGTCTTGGGCAGAAGCAGCTACAGCCAAGAAATGGAAGCACCAGGAAAGTAAACAAAAGCCTGAAGCTTTCTCAGGAATTTTTTGACCTCTGCAAGATCACAGGCTGTGTGAACTCTGACAGATCTGTAGTGACAATTCCAGTCGTGCCAAAAGATCTTTAATTTTTTTGGTAGCAGTAATCCCCTATTCCTCTACCTGAGTGGAGCATACTGGAGTCCAGACTGGAAGATTAGATGGAATGTTAATTTTGTGGAGTAGGCTGCCAGACATCATTGGTATTAGTCCAAGAGATGGAGAAAAAAGCAGATAGGAGGGCAGAGCCCAGCTTACTGACATACAGCCTGAGTGGGTAGTCACCTACTGTGAACTGTTCTTTTCCATCTTACCTGGGACAGGTGACTACTGTCTCTGCTTGAGGAAGGTTCTCACTGGAGCTAACTGCAACCACGGGATAAAGCTCAGTATATGCTATTTGTGGGGAGCTTCTGCCATTTATGATGTACGGGGATGTGTTAGGACAATCACTACCACATTACGACTTTGCTTCTTTCATGTTGCCCTTCTTAATAACTTGTGCTCAAGAACTCAGCTTTTTAAAGCACCATTGTTTTTGACGCATACCGGGTACTTTCAGTGCCACAGAACAGAAATTTTTTATTTCTGCTCTCTCCTTTGAAAGTGTCTCTGGTAAATAGTGTGACTGCAGGGAAGAAATTATATTCCTTTCTGCATCACTAGCCCACAAGTAGTAAATAATCATACAATGTTAATTTACATAATGGCAGGTATTCATCCTTTGAAAGGCAGATTTGACAGAAAAACACTTGAGTATTTCATAAATGCATGGAAGGAATAAAAACCTCGATTACCTAGTTGGATTGGTTAAAAGGCCTGCATACGGAGGTACTTTTGTATTCTTTTATCATGCAAAAAGCAACGTAACAGTTACTCATATTTATAATCACTAGAAATGTACCACAAAGCGAAATAATAACAAAGTAGCTAACAGCAGTGGGTACTGGGTGGTACATCTCTGCAAGTTAGGGCAATGACCTGAATCTCCTAAAGCGACTGGTAGTTTGTGTCCAATCTATTTTTGTCTGGGTCGAAACAGCATTTTGGAAGCACATTTTGAAAATCAGGCTCAGTAATAGTATTGTGGGCTGAGAACCCCAAAAGACCATCTTACTTCGAAAAGCAAGTTTCTGTCTGCATTTATACTTTAAAGAGCAGAGAAGGACAAACTTCCGTAATTTTTTCCTTGCACTGTAAAAATACATTATTAAAATATGGTGGATCACAGGTGCATATGGAAGTACTGTTGCTTCTTTACCTTAATGCTCTTCTTTTGTAGCTCAAATTACTGTTCACAGGGATTTAGGGTTGCTTTCAAGGCTTTAGTCCCAAAGTAGCTTATTGTGTATAGCACTCTGTAGGAAGTGTCTTTTGGAAATGATGGAAGAGTGAGTTACCTGCACACAGACAGTTACCCCTGTCTGTAACCTCACAGACTGAAGAATACAGGTGTAGTTACAGAGTTAATGTGGATTTTCAGTTGAAATCGTACTTCAGTGAGCAATTTCACTGGAGTGGGCCAACTGTTCCAACTGGCCAAGACTGCTGGTTGTGCAAACAGACAAAATCCCACTGAATGGGAATTTTAGGTGTGTGTGAACTACAAGTTTCTCTGGAAAAAGGTGTGCTATTGTGTATTCAGACCTGGCGCTGAAAACCTTTACTTGGGGGAATAATCTTTGCGAAAGCCAAGGGAAGGTGCCGTTGCAGCGCTCTCACTCATGTTCATGACTGGCACAGTCCAGTCTCTTTCCTGTATCAGTGTGTTCTGTGTATCAGTGAAAATTTAACAACTGCTGAAGAATTCATTTAAATATGAATGGGTTCGTAATTCAGAGGAATGGTTATTAATCATCTCTGACCTGCAGGCTTAAGCATAAACAGTGCATTTGATATTAATACCGTGCAAGATATGTTTATGGAGACGTTATTGAGTGCCTAACATTCATTGGAAATAAAAGCATAGGAGAATTGTTCACCTAACTTTGTTGGAGGTCTTTGGATGCACTTAAATCCTCCTAAGCTCAATGGCTCTTTTCCCTGTATTATGGATGTTTTGTAGACATAATGTCCCTGTCAGTTCTACTAGTCTAGAGAACATGCTTTATCTCACTAGAAGTTAGTTAATTTTATTCACATACTATATTGCCAAAGAAAACTTTAATCTTTATGTTAACCTCTGCTCATTTGAACCACATCAGAGGCAGCTTCCACTCAGTTGCCCGTTGGTGCAAGATCTTCACACAAACATTACAAATGTTCCCTTCATGTTACAAATGGGTCAAGGCGATGCGTCTTTCATGGCTACGATTTCTAACGTTTCAGAAGAGTGTTTAAATTTAGTGACTCACTTGTATTAAAGCTAGAAAACCTGCAACTTATCCTGCTTCTACACTTTATCTGGGTGCATGTAGGAATGGAGGTACTTGGAAGAAATGCCACAGCTGTGTTAGCAAAATGCCGTTTATGTCATGGGGGATACATATATTCATGCTAGACATATTCAACTACGTTGATCTTTGATTAATGCTGCATAAAATGCTTTTGTTTGTGTTATGGGGAAGGAGCAATACTGGCCCTCTTTGGCGTGTATCTCCTCTTACTAAAAGCATCCAGGTCTGAAACTGGCCTTGCAGCTCTGGTTCTGAGCTGCTCTCAGGCTTACTTTTCACATCATGCAGATTGTGAGATTTTGGGTCCAGGTGATTGTAATCTCTTACATAGCTTCAGTTGAGAAATAGCTCAGCTATTTTAAGGAGATTTTTACAGTAAACAAATACCGTGAGGTTGATTTGTCTCATTGGATTGTGAGATTTGGGAGCAATAGCTTGAAAGATTTTTACTTTTATTATAAT